>NW_006921697.1:1482462-1487369 GCF_000298275.1 Orycteropus afer afer
TTTTTTTTTGGTATTTTCACGCAAATTCTTCTGCTAGTTGGGGTTTAGTCCAAATCTGCATCCTTTCCTTCAAGGCTCAGAGGTCCAAGATTATCTTCTGTGTCTGTGTTAAAAAGGTTTCCCTTTTCTTTGTTGAAGAGGGTCTGTGCAATCCTTCTGCCTAGTCCGCCATCTTGCCCATGAGGTTTGATTTTATTAACGCTTCAAGTCAAATTACTTTAGAAATTACTTTGATAGAATAACACAGGGTAAAAGATTCAGAGTGGCCACTATGCAATTATTCTGATAAACAATTTGTACTAAATAATAGGAGTTCTCCAATCTAGCAATGGAAAATTACTAATTATAAAAACACCCAATAAATAAAAAGAGAGAATGCCCTACATTAAAAATATTTGAGACATAGTCTTCATTTGGAGATTTAAATACTTTAAAATTGTGAGAAATCATAATACTTGATTGTCATGTCCATGTAAAGTTTCCAATGAGCAACTACTTCCTTTGTCAAGAGACCAGAAAAACTGGATGGTGTCTAGATATTATTTTTGAACATTTCAATCAAAGATTCTCTGGAAGAATACTTATCAAAAGAGGAAAATTATAAAAAGAAAATTTCAAATTCTGAATGGAATCCAGAATTTCTAAAGTCATTGGGGCTGGATAAACACCTGAAGAAATTCCCCTGATAGACTCCTTAAACTTTAAACTTTTAATCAAAAATGTCCCCTAAAGTCTTCTTTGAGTAAAACAATAATAATAAAGTACAGGTAGTCTCCAACTTACAACAGAGGTCCATTCCAACAACTCCATCTTAAGTCTCTTCTGAAGTAATTTGACTACCTCTTTTTTTTAATTATTTGTTTAGTTTAGTTTTCATTATTACAGTAATACCATGGGTAAATAATATTTGACTTATGTACAACTCAATGTTAAGAACAGACTACCATAAAGCTTATTATATTAAAAAGTTGGGTTAAATACAATAGTTCATAATAATGAACACATGTATTATTTTGTGATACTCCTGAAAACATTACATGGCTTCAGTGATTCATCAACTTGAGGAATAAGAATTGAGTATATTTAAAAAAAAAAAAAATGGATCATATTGTCATTAATACAATGTTGAATGTGTAACTTTATATTTGGCTTAAATTTTCCTCTTATTTATCATTGAAACCATACCTCCAAATCATAAATCTGATGCAAATGCTGGTGTTTCATGGAAGAACAGGAAAATGATCATGAATGAAAATAAAGAACTAATGAATGAAGACCTTTTGGAACTAGACCAGCAGATGATACCATCTGAGGAATATTGGGAACTAAAAACTCCAGAACTGAAAACATTTTTTGACACAAGAGTTAGCTGAAGGTTTTTGTCTCAATGCAGCAGATATGGCAAAGTTGGAGGAGCAAAGTTTACAAAAGTTTACCATACACCATTACTAAGAGCCTCAGCTGCTACAAAGCCTTTTATAATGAGCAAGAGAAAGGCTCTGTACAAACTTCCCTTGATGCCTACTGCAAGAAATTGACTTTAGTAGTAACCACCCCCCATAGCATAGCAAAATCAAACTTACTCTCCAGCACTATGTCCATCCTCCCCAACATTAAGCCCATCATCTTAATCTCCATCACCCTTTATCATGTTATCCAATTATTAATGTTATCAGAAAATCGCCTCATGAATGTCCCTTCCAGTGTATAAGACAATGATGGAATGAGAGTAAGGAGTAAGAAATAACCTTTTTTCATGCTCTTTTTCTTCTACTATTCTAACTAGAGTAATTTAAGACTTATTTATTTATTTATTTTTACAGTACACAGAGAGATTCTCTCACTCTCTTCAGTACAGGACTGTATGTAGCTACTTTTATTATTAAGGCATTCTTGTGGTCTAGTAGCTGTTACCAAAAGGTTGATCATTCAAACTCACCAGACACTCCACACGAGAAAGATGAGTCAGTCTACTTGCATAAATATTTACAGCCTTAGAAACACTATGGGGCAGTTCTACTCTGTCCTAAATGTTTGGGCTATACAGTTACTTTTACTATTACTGTATTATTAAGGAGCTCTGATGGTGTAGTGCCTAAGGCATTTGGCTACTAACCAGAATGTTGAAGGTATAAATTCACCAGCCATTCCACAGAAGGAAGGCTGAGCAATCTACCTCTGTAAAGATTTACTCCCTCGGAAGCCCAAAGAGAGTTGCTATGACTTGGAATTGACTTGATGACAGTGAGGTTGTTTGTTTTTTTTATGTATTGTATGATCAAGAACCAATGGTATTGAAAGAAGAAATCAAAGCTGCACTGAAGGAATTGGTGAGAAACAAGGCTCCAGGAATTGATGGAATACCCATTGAGATGTTTCAACAAATGGACACTTCCCTGGAAGCAAGATATTTGGAAGACAGCTACCTGGAAAAGATCAGTACTTTTACCCATTCCAAAGAAAGGTGATCCCACAGAATGTGGAAATTATCTAACAATATCATTAATATCACACACATTTGTACCCATTCCAAAGAAAGGGGATCCCACAGAATGTGGAAATTATTGAACAATATCATTAATATCACACACAAGTAAAATCTTACTGAAGATAATTCAAAAATGGTTGTAGTATATATATATTGACAGAGAACTTCCAGAAATGCAAGATGGATTCAGAAGAGGATGTGGAATGAAAGATATCATTGCTGATGTCAGATTTATCTTGGTTGTAAGCAAAAAATACCAGAAAAATGTTTACTTATTTTTTTTTTTTTACTATGCAAAACCATTCAAATGTGTGAATCACAATGAATTAGGGATAAAATTGAGAAAAATGAGAATTCCAGATCACTTAATTGTGGTCATGAGGAGCCTGTACATAGACCAGGAGGCTGTCATTCAAACAGAACAAGGGGACACTGCATGGTTTAAAACCAGGAATGGAGTATGTAAGGGTTGTACCCTTTGACCATACTTATTCAACCTATATGCTGAGCAAATAATCCGAGAAGCTGGACTATATGAAGAAAACTGTGACATCAGGATTGGAGGAAGGCTCATTAACAACCTGCAGTACACAGACGACACAACTTTTCTTGCTGAAAGTGAGGATGACTTGAAGCACTTACTGATGAAGATTGAAGACTACACTCTGCAGTATGGATTACACCTTAATATAAAGAAAACAAAATCCTCACAATTGGACCAAAAGCAGTATAATGATAAAAAGAGAAAAGATTGAAGTTGTCAAAGACTTCATATTACTTGATTCTACAATCAACACCAACGGAAGCAGTAGTAAAGACATCACAAGACCTATTGCGTTGGGAAAATCTGCTACAAAAGACCTCTTTCAAGTGTGGACGAGCAAAGACATCTCCTTGAAGACTAAGCTGTGTCTGGCACAAGCCATGGTATTTTCAATCACTTCATATGCATGTGAGAGCTGGACAATGAATAAGGAAGACTGAAGCATACTTGATGCTTTTGAGTTGTGGTGTTGGCAAAGAATGCTGAAAGTACCACGGACTGTTAAAGAACTAACAAATCTTTCCTGGAAAAAGTGCAGTCAGAATGGTCCTTGGAAGTGATAATGGCCAAACTTTATCTCACCTACTTTGGTCATGTTGTCAGAAGGGACCATTCCCTGGAGAAGGATATCATGCTTGGTAAAGTGGAATGTCAACAAAAAAGGGGAAACCCCTTGACAAGATGAACTGACACAGTGGCTTCAATGATGGACTCAGGTATAGCAAGGATTATGGGACTGGCATAGAACTGGGCAGTGTTTGGTTCTGCTGTACATAGGGTCTCCATGAGTTGGAGACACCTCGATGGCACCTAACAACAACAACAACAACAACAACTGTATTACTATGTTTAAGATGTTCTATTGTAGTTGAAAGTGTTTCTTAAGTGTATTAAATGCACAGAAAGGTAAAATACATACAGTACACTAAGACACATATTTGGCTACCTGATGCTAAAAGAATGGTAAGTACCTGCTTTAGCTTACCAAAGAATTTGACTTAGAAACAAATCTCATTCATAAGCAGGGACCTATTGAATAGCCTTTTATTATCAGTATCTTTATAAATCCAATCTTTGTTTGTCGTTGGAGATTGGAAACATTACATATAAACTTACAGATATATTTGAATGCATAATATGTACATAAAAATAGAAAAAACGTCATAAAAATTTCCTCTGACAATGAAGAAGAGTTGGGCAATGTTGGCATTTTGTAAGATGAGTAACTCCATTTGAGACAGATTCTGGATCATCTGTATTATCAATTGGGCATGGCATTTCTTGTCAGAAGATTAAGGAAAGTTGTCTGTTTGATCATTTTCTTCATGTGTTTCATGGTAATATCTCGTTGCTTCCCAAATCTGCCTATCAACTTTTGCAAAGCACTCAGCACTTTTTTAAGCCTATTTTTTAAGCAAAAGTAAATCTATATGGAAATATTTTGAACTAAATAATAAAATTGAATACCTTTGAATGAATATCTGAGAATGGTAATATCAATATATTATGTGATGCAACACCCTATGTAATATATATTACTAATGATAAGATAGGAGCTCTGGTAGCATAGTGGCTAAGTCACTTGCCAGCTAACCAGACGGCTGGAGGTTCAAACCCACCAGCCACTCCTTGGAAGGAAGGTTGGGCAATCCTACTTTCGTAGTGATACTGCCTCGAAAACCCAAGGAGGGGTCGCTATGAGTCGGGGCCGACTCGACGGCACATAACAACAACAACAACAACAATGATAAGACGTAAAGAAAATGAATGAAAGGTCATAAATGTTTCATCCTAACTTGAATATCATAAATCAAGTATTACCTATTTTTCTTGAGCATTATGCCTTTTAAAAGAGTTATCTCTATGAGAGGAGCT
>NW_006921697.1:1488624-1493948 GCF_000298275.1 Orycteropus afer afer
TCAAACCCACCAGCCACTCCTCGGAAGGAAGGTTGGGCAATCCTACTTCTGTAGTGATACTGCCTCGGAAACCCAAGGAGGTGTCGCTATGAGTCGGGGCCGACTTGAAGGCAATCAACAACAACAACAACAAGCCTGAATTTATAATACCATTTGGGAATGGGTTGTATTTGTTATGTTAATGAGTTAATACTAGTGTAGGGTGTGAGATATAAAGGAGAATAAACAAGCAAGCAAGAGAAGTAGAGAAAGGGGAAGACTGACACTAAGCCACATGGACATCTCCAAAGAACCAAGAAATAAGCTGAAAAAACAAGAATATTCCCCCAGAAGCACCAGAAAGACAAAACCTTCCCCTAGACTGGGTTCCCTGAATTCAGCCTTCTAGCTTCTTTAACTTTGAATAAATGCAGTTATTTTTGTTAAAGCCATTCCTTTGTGATATTTCTGTTATAGCAGCACTAGATACCTAAGACAAAATTTGGTACCCTGAAGTGGGGGTTGCTGCTGTAACAAATGCCTATCATGTGAAAGCTGTTTTGGAGTTGGATAATGTGTGGAGGCTAAGAGAGTTTTAGAGTGTATAATAGTTAATGTCTGGATTTCTGTGAAGAGAATGTTGGTAGAATTATGTCCAAAGCAATTTTTGTTGAGAGCTCAGAAGGAAGTGAGGAAAGTTATAGAGAAAGTCTCTATTGCTTTAGAGAAGTCATGTGGCACCAGAAAGAGAATGGTTAGAAACGTAAATGTTAAGTGTGCTTCCAGTGCAACTTAAAATAAAATGATGAACATGGGATTGGACAATCGAGGAAGGGTGATGCTTTTTGTGCATTGGCAAATAATTTCTCTGAAATATATTCAAATGTTTGGTGGAAGGTAGAACTTGGACATCTGACTGATGAGATTTCTAAGCAAGATCTTGAAGGTGGGACCATGTGGCTTCTCCTTGCTGCTTATAGGAAAATATGAAAGGAAAGAGATGAACTTTTAAATGAGCTGTGCAAAATAAAAACAGAACTTAAAGATTTTGAAAATTCTACTGCACAAACTAAGGACAAGTATACTTGAATGTTCACCAAAGGTGTTTAATTGTTTGATCTTGTTTTTAACATTGTTTAATCTTGTATTAAAGAATTTAAGCCTTTTACAGATGAATCTGACCAACTATTATTGCAAATAACCCACCAACTTAGACTGAATGATACAGAAAAAGAACAATAGCAAAGAATGCTGTCAGTCACTTGAAATTCTACTGTTGCTGAAGTTTTTAGGTGCCATTGAGCTGGCTCTGACTCATAGTGACCCTGTGTCCAACAGAACAAAACACTGCCTGGTCCTGTGCCATCCTCACAATCCTTGCTATGCTTGAGCCCATTGTTGCAGCCATTGTGTTAATCCATCTTGATGAGGGTCTTCCATTTTTGTGTCGACCTTCTACCTAACCAAGCCTGATATCCTTCTCCAGGAACTGGTTCTTTCTGACAACATGAACAAAGTAACTGAGAGGAAATCTGGGCATTCTTGCTTCTAAGGAACAATCTGGCTGCACTTCTGTAATAGATTTGTTCGTTCTGTCGATGGTATTTTCTTTCAAAATTCAAAAGCATCAACTCTTCTTCAGTCTTCTTTATTTATTGTCCAGAATATGAGGCTACTAAAAATATCGGAAGGAAGGTTGGGCAATCCTACTTCCGTAGTGATACTGCCTCGAAAACCCAAGGAGGGGTCGCTATGAGTCGGGTTTGACTCAACGGCACATAACAACAACAACAACAACAAAAATATCATTGCTTGGGTCAGGCACACTTTAGTCTTCAAAGTGACATATTTGTCCTTTGACACTTTAAAGAGTTCCTTTGCAGCAGATTTCCCCAGTGCAATATGACATCTGATCTCTTGACTGCTGCCTCCATGGGTGTTGATTGTGGAGCCAAGTAAAATGAAATCTTTGACAACTTCAATCTTTTCTGTATTTGTTGTGATGTTTCTTATTGGTCCAGTTGTGAGGATTTTTGTTTTCTTTGTATTAAGGTGTAATTCACACTAAAGCCTGTAGTTTTGATGTTCATCAGTAAGTGTTTAAAGTCATCTTCATTTTCAAGAAGAAAAGTTATGTCATCTGCATGTTGGGTTTTTGTAATGAGTTTTCCCCAAATCCTGATTCCTCATTCTTCTTCATATAGTCCAGCTTCTTGGATTATTTGCTCAGCATAGAGAATGAATAAGTATAACCCTAATGCACACCCTTCCCAATTTTGGACCATGCAGTTTCCTTTTTTTCTGTTCAAACAAAAGCCTCTTGGTCTATGTACAGTTTCTTCTTGAGCCTTGGAATTCTACAATCTTGAAGTAGACCATAGGAGCTACATCTATTTTCCTCTAAGAAAAGGAAATGACCATCCCTGGAGCCACATAGGTAGCAACTGAACTGTTGGAAGGAGCACAGGAAGAAGGCTTTCTTGATTTCAAAGGATGAGACCATAGTCTTCTAGATTTCAAAGATTCGGATCTTTGCCAACTCAGTTCCAGAGTACAGGGTCAATGTTAAATTCTTCATGGGGGATGGAACACAGCCCAAAGCATAGGCAGTGGGGATGCCATGCCTAAAAGTCAGACAAACAGTTTGCTGGGGCAATGAGGTTGAGTCATCACTCCAATGGACTAGGAGAATGGGGTCATCTATAGCTGAGGGAACTGAGTTACCATCTCGAGGATCAGGAAGCTGAAGTTGAAGCCCAGGTTCAAGAGATCCCCAACCAGAATCCAAAGGGTTTGGCTAACACCTATGATCTGTTAGGTAGAGACAATTGACAAGACAGTCTCAGAGAAGAGTTTCTTTTAGACATATTGATTGGTCATATTTTCTTCTACTGTCTCTTGACTGATGTATTTAATCCTATTAAATTCTATGTAATTATTGATAGGTATCAATATTGTGTGTGTGTTATTGATGGTTTCTTGTTCTACATATTTTTCTGTGCTGAGCTCATTTTTTTTTTTTTTAAATAATGGGTATTCTATCATTTATATCATTGCTATATGTATATATATTAATTGTTATTGTGATTTGGGTGAAAGTTTACAGAGAAAATTCATTTTTCATACAGCAGTTCATATACTCTTTGTCTCATGATATTGACTGCAATCTCCCACAATGCAATAGCTCTCTTCCCACTTCCTCCTCATAGCCACTTCTTCCCTGTGTCCTTCCCTCTCATGCGCTCCTGGCCCCAAGCTATCTCCCTAAACATACACAGTCCTTTTATTCTCCCATGATTGATCTCCCCAAGGAGTATATCTACCTAATGTAAATATTCAGGTCACATGCCTGTCTTTTGTTTGGCTGGAAGTTACAGGGATTTAATTCCAGACTTGAAGGACAGCTGGGGGCCATAGTCTCAGGGGTCCAATCAGGCTCTATCAGACTAGCAACTGGTCTCTCTCTCTCTCTCTTTTTAATTATTTTGAATTTTATTACACATTATTCTCCAGCTCTATCCAGGATCTCTTACATAGATCCCCCTGTGAGTGGTCGACAATGCTAGCTGGGCAACATTCAGTTCTTCTGGTTTCATAATCATATAGGCTGAGGATCACATGGTATACCAGTCCCTTGAATAAATTGTTTTCATACATCTTTGGTTTTCTTCCTTTCTTTTTGCTCTGGATGAGGAGAAACCTTTCATTGTATCTAGATGGCTGCTTGCAAGCTTTTAAGATCTCAGTCACTACTCACCAAAGTGAATTTTTATATGCTTCCAAAGACTGCTCCAAAAGAGTAAAAAGAGAGCCTACAGATTGGGAAAAAATATTTTCCAATGACATATCTGAAAAAGGACTTATCTCTAAAATTTATAGAAAACACCAACACTTCAACAACAAAAAGACAAATATTCTAATGAAAAAAATGGCAGAAGAAATAAATAGACACTTTTCCAAAAGAATATTCAGGTGGCCAACAGAAACATGAAGAAATGTTCATGATAATTAGCCATTAGAGACACCAATGAGATACCATCTTGCCCCAACACTAGTAGCAAAGTTCAATAAGACCGAAAATAATAAATGCTGGCAAAGATGTGGAGAGATTGAGACTCTCATACACTGATGGTGGGACTGTTAAATGATACAACCACTCTGGAAAAGAATATGGCAATTCCTTAAAAAAGTTGGAACTAGAAATACCATTTGACCCAGCCATTCCATTACTAGGTATATATCCTAAAGAAGTGAGAGCCAAAACAAGAACAGATATATACACACCCATGTTCATTGCAGTACTATTTACAAAAGCAAAAAGATAGAAACCACCTACATGCCCATCAGGAGAAGAATGGATAACTAAACTATGTTACATACACAAAATGGAATACTATGCAACCCTAAAGAGTAATGTAGAATCTGGAAAACATCGTAAAATGTGGATGAACTTAGAGGACATTATGCTTAGTGATATAAGTCAATCACAGAAGGACACATATTTTATTAGTCTGTTATTGTAAAAAGTCAAGGAAAGGTTTATAAATGGGATGAAACTTTCTTTTTTGGTTACAAGGGGTGGGAGGGAGGGGAGAGAACACTGTTTGACAGGAACAGACAAGTATTGATTTGGGTGAAGGGAAAGGCAATGTACCAAATGTGAGTAATCAACGTGATGGCACTGAAGAAGATAAGACATAGAGAGCTTCATATGAGGTACAGAGAACAAAAATGAACCCTTTTGCACATACAGTACTGTGTTGTCAGTGATGAAAACATTTATATATGGGTGAATAGGTTTGTGGACGGGCTGATCTATTAGGTATGTCTATCCAGGGGGAGTGTGCCCATGACCATGTATAGGGTTGGCAGACAATATTTCTACAAGTGTATTTTTATGTTCTGTAAGAATTTCCAGGTATATAGCAGAGCTGACAAGGGACAATATTGTAGTCACTTCTTGGCACAGCCAACTACACAAAGAGAACAAGTAGTTGGACCTGTGGGCTCAGGACCATTGTTGCAGAAGACATCGAGGTCAATTGGCATAACATACTACACAAAAACATTGTTCCACACCTTACTTTAGTCAGTAGGGACTGGAATCTTAACAGCTTGCAAGCAGCTATCCAGATGCAATGATGGGTCTCTCCTCATCCAGGATAAAAAATGAAGAAAACCAAAGACACATGGAAACAGTTAGTCCAAGGGAATTGTACACCATGAAATCCTCAATCTATATGACAATGAGACTGGAAGAACTAGATGGTGCCCAGCTACTATTGTCAACAACTCAGAGGGTGAACTATGTAGGAGATCCTGGATAGAGTAGGTGAACAATGTGG
>NW_006921697.1:1495025-1497857 GCF_000298275.1 Orycteropus afer afer
TCTACCTCATATGCCTGTCTTTTGTTTGGCTGGAAGCCACAGGAGTGGGTTTATTCCAGACCTGAAGGGCAGCTAGGGGCCTTGTCTCAGTGGTTCCATCAGGCTCTATCAGACCAGCAAACCTGGTCCTTTTTTTTTTTTTAATGATTTTGAGTTTTGTTCCACGTTGTTCTCCCTCTCTATCAAGGATCTCCTACATAGTATCCTGTCTGAGTATTTGATAGTAATAGCCAGGCACCATCTAGTTCTTTTGATCTCATAGTCATTTAGACTGAGGATCACATGGTGTACTACTCGCTTGGACTAATTGCTTCCATGCATCTTTGGTTTTCTTCATTCTTTGTTCTGGCCAAGGAGAGACCCATCATTGCATCTAGATGGCCACTTACAAGCTTATAAGATGCCATTTGCTACACACTAAAGTAGGGTGTTTTTGTTTTATGCCAATTGAGCTTGATATCCCATAGACCATTGTCCTTAGCCCACAGATCCAACTATTTGCTCCCTTTGGGTAGTTGGCTGTGGCCAACAAGTGACTACAAGCTTATGCCTTGTCAGCTCTACTATGTAATGGAAATTCTTACAGAACATACAAATGCACTGTCTGAAATACACAGAAACATTGTCTGCCAACCCTATACATTGTCTTGGGCTCACTCTTCCCTGCATAGACATAGCTAATAGTTCAGCCTGTCCACCCATCTATCTATCTGTATATCAATGTTTTCCTTTACTGACAATGCAGTACTGTGTGTCCAAAAGGGTTCATCTTTGTTGTCTGTACCTTCCATAGACCTCTCTATGTCTTCCTCTTTCTCAATGCCACCAAATTGATCACTAACATTTTATACATTTCCCTTCCTTTCACCCAAATCAATACTTGTCTCTACCTATCTAACACCATTCCCTCCTTCCACTTCCCCCCATAACAAATAAAATTTCCTTCTTTATTTAAACTTTTCATTGACTATTTACAATTACAGACTAATATAATATTTGTTCTTCTGTGACTGACTTATTTCACTCAGCATAATATCCTCCACATTCATCCATGTTATGCACTGTTTTGCAGATTCTACTTTATTCTTTAGGGTTGCATAGTATTTCATTGTGTGTATGTACCATAGTTTGGTTATCCATTCTTCTCTTGATGGGCATGTGGGTTGTTTCCATCTTTTTGCTCTTGTGAATAGTGGTTGATGAACAAGGGTGTGCATGTATCTGTTCTTGTCCTGGCTCTCACTTCTTTAGGATACATACCTAGTAATGGAATGGCTGGGTCAAATGGTATTTCCAATTCCAACTTTTTAATGAATCTCCATACTGCTTTTCACAATGGTTATACCGTTTGACAATCCCGTCAGCAGTGTATGAGAGTCTCAATCTCTCCACATCCTTGCCAGCATCTTTTATTTTCTGTCTTGTTGAACTTTGCTACTGGTTTTGGGGTAAGATGGTATTTCATTGCTGTTTTCATTTGCATCTCTCTAACGGCTAATGATTGTGAACATTTCTTATGACGTGTTTTAAAATAAACTCAACGATAAAATGAAAAAGACACTGTTGAAGCATTCTTTGGTTCACAGACATTGCTACAGGGTCTCTGCCCCTGTACAATATTAAATTATTTTTTCTACCATACATGATGTCAGTCCTTTACCTTCAGATAACAGTGTCATCCAAAATATTAAGGAAACTCTTGCTTCAAAAATGATTGCCAACATTGAGATCTGCCAGATGACATTAGATATTTTTGGAAATTTGATACCCTTGATGTAGTTTCATTTCTTAAGGAGTCAATCAAAATAGTTGAGAAGAAACCATAAGGATTACAGATTCTTACTTGGCAGTGGTAATAGTATACAAAACAAAACTGTTATGGATCCCAATAACATAATTCAGATTCAGGATATAATAAATGACATTTATAGAAGTATTTCAGAAGTAAAATCAGTGCCACACCTTACATTGACAGTGAGAAGTAATTGACATAAAAGCAGATAAACCTATATGAAACTGTAGACTTGCAATCTAAACATGACGACGATGAAGATGAGGAAAACCTACCATTAGAAGAGCATGAGCCTTTAAGTCAACTACAACTTTTCAGTTATTTGAAAGTTTTGAAGGAATTTAAAAAAGTTAAAGGAGGCTAAGAATTGTTTGATAAGGTTATGGACTTAAAAATTTATTTCAATAATTGAATAATAATAATAAAACTAAACAGTTGAAGTTAAAAAAAAAAAAAAAGAGGGGAGTTCTGGTGGCTTAGTGCCCAAGGTGTTTGACTGCTAAGCAGAGGGCTGACAGTTCAAACCCACCAGCCACTCCTTGGAAGGAAGATTGGGCAATCTACTTCCATAGTGATACTGCCTCGGAAACCCAAAGAAGGGTTAAAAAATGAGTTTTACCCATTTATCTGTTTGAATAGTGTGGTGAATTGCTTGATATGGCCCTTCTAGCCATTGTCCTCCCTTCTGTGATGTATTGTAAATGCTATTATCCATGCCTGTGTGAGGTGGTGCAGTAGTTAAGGTCAGGTATCAACTTGGCTGGGCAGCTGATAGTAGTCCTTCCCTATAATGGCTGGCAACCGACTCTGTGATGGGATTTGCCTTGAGCTGCTGATTGTTAAAGTCATCCCCTTAGTTATTTCTGTTGGGGCAACACAGGTGGAATTTATCTTGAGTCTTGCCTTGCTGGAAGGTATAATTCAAATCACCACCTTTGTTGTTGTTGTTGTTTTTGCCATCAAGTCGGCCCCGACTCATAGCGACCCCTCCTTGGGTTTCTGAGGCAGTATCACTACGGAAGTAGGATTGCCCAACCTTC
>NW_006921697.1:1498567-1499958 GCF_000298275.1 Orycteropus afer afer
AAAGCAGTCATGTTGATTTCCAGCTTTAACGTCTTCCAATACTTCAGTATTTGGTGTATTTTGCCCCCTTACCACACCATTTTATGTGTTTTCTTTGTTTTTATGTTCTAAAATACTTTGACATTTAGGGAGATAAGCTTTTCATTCTGGAAATTTTCATTGAGTTTATACATTTTAAAACTCTTAGTTCCTTACTTTCATATGTAGCTATGAAGTGTCTACTACTTCGTCAGTTTTCCTGTAGTCCTTTGACTCTCAGCTTTTCTTTCCCTAACAATCAACAGAATGCTTGTGGTATGCTTTTTCTCTTCCCTTCTCCTTCTCTTTATAAATACTTCTTTGTTAGAATATATAGCAAAACATGTAATATAAAATATTTTAATTCTGTTCTTTCACCCTTTTATTCAACCATGTTTCAGTATTGAATCAAATTGAATAAATATGTTAAGTCTTCATAATCAATTCTTTGGAAACGTTCCCTAAAAATCACTTGGTCTGATAAACCTTTAATTAGTAAATTACTCAAGAAAAGCACAGTATTGTTTAGGTCACTGTATGTTAGAAACTGACTTCCTATAGCATTAATATTTGAAGATCAGTTTATTTGGATATAAAATCTTTGGTTCCCTCTTTCTTCCTTTAATATTCTTGACTGTTACGCTATTGTTACTTTGCTTTCATGTTTCTCTGAGATATTTGAATCAGCTTAGTTATTCTGCCTTGTTACTTCTTTGATCATTTTTGTCCAGAAGCTCTGGGGAATTTTATTCTTGTCACTTAGGAAATTGCCTTTGTTCTGGATTACCAATTCACCTTAAGACAAACCAAGACATTGCCCAGGTGGAGAGTGAGGCAAAATATCCCCCAGAGTCTGTTAAAAATATGACTTTCCAGATGAAGGAAATATTTTCAGTTGTGTTATTTGGGATGATGGCATATCTTCTGACCTGAGATACTCTAAGCATGTCTGACTGATTTCCTGAAGGACTGAGTTCATTCTCTGATTGTGTTCTTCCAACGATACACAACTACAAGAAATAATAACCAACTCTGCCTCTAGGCATCAGGTGCATAGTTTTTCTTTTCTTTGATTTCTTGATTTTAGAAAGTACTTGTTTATAAGTAATTTTATGGTCATCTTTTGCCTTTTTGTACTGGTCTCCTCGTATTTGACATTTTGCCAACCTTCAGCGTCTAATGTTGTTGTTGTTGTTATGTGCCATCGAGTTAGCCCTGATCCATAGTGATCCTTCTTTGGGTTTCTGAGGCAGTATCACTACAGAAGTAGGATAGCCCAACCTTCCTTCCAAGGAGTGGCTGGTGGGTTTGAACCACCAGCCTTCTGGTTAGCAGTCAAGTGCCTTAGGCACTATGCTACCAGAGCTCCTACA
>NW_006921697.1:1503840-1521084 GCF_000298275.1 Orycteropus afer afer
GGTACAAATATAGAACTCTTCCAGTCAGTTGGCCAGATGGCTGTCTTCCAAATCTCTTGGCATAACCGAGTGAGTGCCTCCAATGGGGCATCCATTTGTTGAAATATCTCAATGGGTATCCCATCAATTCCTGGAGCCTTGTTCTTCGCCAATTCTTTCATTGCAGCTTACACTGGAAAGGAGACTTAAATGATAATCTGGTTCACCATTTTCTATTAAGGCATATGCATGGCCTCTAAGCAGAATTGTCATGTTGCATGTCCAGAGTTTACACAATATTATTTCAAATAAACTGTTTCTTTTTTTTAAATATATTTTTATACCAAGATGTTTGTCAAAGATTTTTTTTTTCAAATGGTAGGATTTGTGTTATATTTTACAAATCATATTTTTCCCTAAATTTCTGCTTTTCAAAAGAGAACTAATTATAAAATATTTCAACCAGAAAGGAATATTTTCTTCAGCAAACAGATATTTATAAATGGAAATTCTCAAAATTAAAAGGTAGCAACTGTGTTGGATTAAATTATATTAAATATTTTATTTTTATTTCCAATGTAAAAATTAAACAAAATTGCTCTAAAGTAACATGGAAAATATGACAATTTCTCTAGAGAGTTTCAATTAGTAGAAATAACATAATTACAGAGAGGTGTATTCTAATAGATACTATAGTATATCATGGTGGTATGTGGATGTATGAAGATAATAAAATAATTGAGAAAAGCATGCTTATTTATTTGTGAAAGTATTAAATATACATAACAGTTAACATTTGATATCTACATATGTTGAATAACACAATATGAAAGGTTTGCTAAGTTTTCTATGCCTTTGAGGGTGATGATGTAGATTTTTTACCTCATGTCCTGATAAAACCACATTAAATCAATTAATAACATAAATATAAAAGCCAGAAGCATTAAATTATGAAAAGTAATTGCTGATACACTCTTTTATAGCCATAGATAAAAGATAATATTATGAACCTAAGTAGAAATCCAGAAAATTTAAAGACAGTCAATTATTTTAATTAACTACATTAAAAAAAATTGAAACATTTTTATGATAAAAGACTGCATTGTGCAAGTTAAAAAAAAAAAAAAGCTTTATCTCTGAGAAAATATTTTACAAAAAAATGAATTATAACCATACAAAGTGGTTGAACAGTAAATTAAAAATTATAGAAGGAACTTGTAAAATGTAATAAAGTGTTTTAAAGGGCAAAAAACTGAAGAAATGCATAAGTATAATTCACATAGAGAAATTTTTAGTAGTCTGAATGCATTTATATTTTTGGTATTTAATAACATTTGTAATACAACTGGACCAATGAGAAGTATCACAATAAATGGAGAGAAGATTGAGGTTGTCAAAGAATTCACATTGCTTTGTTCTATGATCAATGCCAATGGAAGCAGCAGTCAGGACATTAGATGACATGTAGCATTGGGAAGGTCAACTGCAAAGGACTTGTTTCAAGTGCTTTGTTTCAAGATGTCTCCTTGAGGACTAAGGTGCACCTGACACAAGCCATGATATTTCCAATCACCTGTATGCATGTGAAAGCTGGACAATGAATAAGGAAGACCGAAGAAGAGTTGATGCTTTTGAGTTGTGGTGCTGGCGAAGAATGCTGAAAGTACCATGGACTGCTAAAAGAACGGATCTGTCCTGGAGGAAGTGCACCCGAAATGCTCCTTGGAAGTGAGAATGGCCAGACTTTGTCTCATCTATTTTGGTTGAGTTGTCAGAAGGGACCATTCCCTAGAGGAGGATGTCATGTTTGGTAGGGTGGAGGGTCGACGAAGGAGGGGGAGGCCTTCAACAAGATGGATTGACATGGTGGCTGTGATGATGCGTTCAAATATAGCAGGGATCATGGAGCTAGTGCGGGATCGGGCAGTGTTTTGTTCTGCTGTGTGCATGGGGTCACTATGAGTTGAAAACGACTTGACGGCACCTAACAACAACTTTAATATTTGTTATATATATATACATCAAGCTGAAAGAACTGAAGAAAATATCCAAACCTAAAGTTGCAATATACTGAATGATACAGGAAGCATCAAAAGGAGATGGAAGGAACACCCAGAGTCACTGTGCAAAAAAGAATTGGTCAATATTCAATCATTTCAGGAGGTAGCATATTATCAAGAACTGATGATTTTGAAAGGAAGAAGTCAAAGCTGCACTGAAGGAGTTGGTGAAAAATAAGGTTACAGGAAATGAAGGAATATTGATTGAGGTCATTCAACAAATGTATGCAGTGCTGGAGGCACTCACTCATTTGTGCCAAGGAATTTATGCCAAGTGACTGGAAGAGATCCATATTTGTGCTGATTCCAAAGAAAAGTGATGCCAACAGAATGGGGAATCATTGAAAAATAGCATTAACATCAATATCGAAAATAATTTTAAAATGGTTGCAACATTACATAAACAGGATTTTGCACTTATATTCATAAAGGGTATTGGTCTGTAATTTTATTTTCTTGTGTTTTTGTTCTATTTTGGTATCATTGTAATGTTTCTTAATAGAATGAACTAGAAAGTCATTTTCTTCCATTTTTTTGAAAGACTTTAAGAAGAATTGGTGTTACTTCTTCCTTAAATGTTTGATAGGCTTCTCCAGTGAAACTATCTGGGCCAGGAAATTTGAGAGGTCAAGGTAAGAGGAGAATTCTAATTGCTTTTTCATTCTCTTTATTTGTTTTGAGTCTGTGGACATTTTGTTTTTATTTGTGAGAGAATATAAGGAGACTTTGTTTCTAGAATTTTGTCCATTTCAACTAAATCATATAATTTGTTGGTATGTTATTATTTATAGTATTCTCTTGATTTGAGATTTTTTCTTCTTTTGTTATATAGGTATTTATTGACATAAATTTCCATTTGAGAATGTATTCAGTGCATTCTATAGGTTCTGATGCGTTTTCATTTTCATGTATATATATTTTCTAATTTCTCTCTTGATTTTTTTCTTGACCCAATGGTTGTTTCATAATTTGTTGTTTAAGTCCCATATATTTATATATTTTCTTTTTATAATATTCTAATTTTATGCCCAAATTATTAAATGAGAGACATTGTATGATTCAATCTTTTAAATTTATTGAGACCTGTTTTTGACCTAGCTTATGGTTTATCCAGAAGGATGATTCATGTGCACTGAGTAAAAATACATATTTTGTTGTTGTTGAGTGCAGTGTTTTATGCATTCTGTTGTGCCCAGTTTGTTCATATTATTTTTCAAACTTAATCTTCTTTATAGATGGATTTTTTCCATTGTTTACTGAAGTCTCCAACTGTTATTGTAGAATGATCTATTACTTCCTTCGGTTCTGTTGGCTTCACATATTTTGAGGCTATAATGTTAGGTATATATATATATATATATATATATATATACACACACACACATATATATTCATTAATTATTACATCTTTTTATGAATTAACCTATTTATAGTTATGCATATTTAATTTATTCAGTATTTGTTTTATATATTTCAATGCTCCTATATTAGGTGCATAAGGAGCTTGGCCAGTGTATTGGGTAAGGCATTTAATTGTTAACCAGAAGGACAGTTGTTTAAACCCAGTAGCCAGTCTGTGGAAGAAAAATGAGGCAGTTTGCTTCCATAAAGATTTATAATCTTGGAAACCCAATAGTGGTCACTATGAGTCAGAATTGATATAATGGCAATAAGTTGTTTGAAAATAAGGTGAATGTATTTTGCAAGCAGAGAGGACATAGATATGAGGGGAAAGGTAGACTGTTTTGTAGTAAAGTATGTCGTCCAAGATAATATATCAATATTCTGACCTAGTACTTGTGAATTTAATCTCCTGTGAGAAAAATATGTCTTTGTTTAAAGATATTATCAGTTAAATTAACAAGCTTCTCACAGAATACAGTAGGTCCAAAATCCAATATAATTGGTGCATTATAAATAAAAGGACTACCTCAGAGAAAGAATCAAAAGGGGGAGACAGACACCACATGAATATACATTTACAACAGCAAAGAACGCCGAGGAATGCAGATAGTCACAGTTTAGGGGAGAACATGAAACAGTTCTCTCTCAAAGCCCACTGAAGGAACTGGCATGGATGATCTTTTGTCTTCTAACCTCCCAATCTGTGAGACTTTTCTTTAAAGCCATCTACTTTGTGGTATTTCTTTTAGCAGCAACTGAGACACTAATTTGTGTGCAGTGTTACACAACAAGGTCCTATCCAAGGGCATTGGCTGAGGGTTTTGCAATGTTAATTAATAATTAGATTGCATTGAATAGATTGAAATTTCTCAATTTTTGACTGCTGGAACACTTTACCATTCTGGGATAAATCCTTTCTACTAATGACCTTTTTTTAATGCATTTTATTGAAATATAATTTATATACAGTGAAATACACAAAACTAAAGTGACATGGGTCAATGCATTTTTTTTTTTTTTTTTTGGCAGTGTTCCCTCCCCTCCCTTCCCATCCCTGGTAACTAAAAAAGAGAGTTTCCTTCCATATATAAACCTTTCCTTGACTTTTTACAATAATGAACTAATACTATATTTGCCTTTCTGTGATTGACTTATTTTATTCAGTATAATGTCTTTCAAGTTCATCCATGTTATGCAGTGTTTTACAGATTCTACATTATTCTTCAGTGTTGTATAGTATTCCATTGTGTGTAGATACCATAGTTTGATTATCTATTCTTCTGTTGATGGGCATGTAGCTTGTAATAATAATAGAATAAGATGAGACACAGAAAAGTTTATAAAATATGTTTCCAATAATAATGAAAGCAATAATCCAGCAATAATAATAATCTAGAGCAATAGAAAGATTGCTAAGATTGGGTTCCAAAACTTATCTGTGACTCTAATTCAGTACCTCACAACCTCATAATCATAGCTACTCATTATTATCATCTTGAAAACTGAGTAACTAAATAAGAGTGCCTAAGAGTTAATGCAAGGAGATCTGCTCAAGCCAGGATTGAAATATTTGACTGTTAACCAAAAGTAGGCAATTCCAACCCACCAGCTTCTCTGTGGAAGAAAGAAGAAGAAGTTTCCATCTGTAAAGACTTACAGTCTTGAAAAACTTTGGGGACAATTGTATTTTGCCCGTTAGAGTCTTTTAGAGTTGGAATCCACTCGATGGCAGTGGTTTTGTTTATTTATTGGTTTATTAATATTGGTTTAAGAGTTAACATAGAACAATTGAGGCACAATATTGAAGAGGAAATCTAAGCACTATAATTTTTATAAAGTTCTTCAGGTTATTGTTATATCTGAGTTTAAAACTACTAAGGTTCAAAGTACATTTTGAATTACAGATCTAAAGACTTTTGTTATTGCTGTAGTTCACTGGGCCCTACACAACTTCCTTGACTGGAGAGATCTTACATAGCTTATGTAATTTTGGACCTATAACCACACTTATTTCCTCCTTCCTCATTCATATCTTCCCATCAGATCACATTGTCCCCTAACTTCCTGCTGGAGAAAATTCTATAATAATATTTGTATCAGGCAAGTTCTAAGCCTCCAGGAAGAACAATCAATCAATTAATGCCTTATCTCTCCTGACTTTCTCATAATCCCAGTTACTTCCTAACATCAAGATCTTAAAAAAAAAAAAAAAAAAAAGTGATTTGGGTGAAAATTTACATAGCAAATTCATTTTCCATCCAGCAGTTCATACACATTTTGTTTCATGATGTTGACTGTAATTCCTCACAATATAATAATTTTCTTCCCAGTTCCTCCCCATAGTTACCTCTTCTCTGTGTCCTGTCCTCTTCCCCAAGCTGTCTCCCAGTGCAAACACTGCCCTTTTGTTCTCCCCTGACTGATCGCTCAAAGGAGTGTATCTACCTGATGTAAATGTTTACCCCATATGCCTTCCTACTGTTTGGCTAGAAGCCGCAGGAGTGAGTTCAGCTCCAGACCTAACTAGGGATCATAGTCTCAGGGGTCTCACCAAGCTGTATCAGACCAACAAAATTTTTTATTTTATTTTATTTTATTTTATTTTTAGTTTTGTTCCACATTGTTCTACCACTCTATCCAGGATCTCCTGTACTGATCTCCCTCCAAGTGGTTGACAGTGGTAGCTGGGCAGCATCTACTTCTGGTCCCATAGACATATAGGCTGATTGTTTCCATGTGTAATGGTTTTCTTCATTCTTCTTTGCTCTAGGTGAGGAGAGAGCCATTGTTGCACCTAGATGCCCATTTGTAAGCTTTTAAGACCTCAGCCACTACTCATCAAAGTAGGATGTAGAACAATATTTTGTGTAGTATGCTTTTCAATTAAGCTTGATGTCCCCTCCAACCATGGTCCTGAGCCTGCAGATCCAACTGCTCTCTTCCTCTGGGTAGCTGGCTGTGGTCCAGAAATCACCACAACCTTGCCCCTTGTCAGCTCTACTACATACCTGGACATTCTTAAAGCACATACAAATACACTTGTAGAAACATTGTCTTTTAATCCTACACATGATCATGAGCACACTGCCCCCCGCCTAAACATACCTGATCATTCAGCCTGTCTACTCATCTATCCACCTGTAGATAAATGCTTGCCTTCACTTACAACACAGTGCTGTTACATGCAAAGGAGCTCATCTTTGTTTTCTATACCTCCCATGTACCTCTCTCTGTCTTCCTCTTCCTCAGTGTCACTGTGTTGATCACTCACTTTTGGTACATTGCCCTTCCCTTCACCCAAATCACTACTTGTCTCTACCTATCTAGCAGTATTTCCTCCCTCCCGTCCCATCCCTGGTAACCAAAAAATAAAGATTCTTTCCATACCTAAACCTTTCCTTGACTTTTTACAATAGTGAATTAATAAAATATTTGTCCTTTTGTGATTGACTTATTTCACTCAACATAATATCCTCCAAGTACATCCACTTTATTTGGTGTTTTGCAGATTCTTACATTGTTCTTTAGTGTTGCAGAGTATTCTATTGTGTATATGTACCATAGTTTGGTTATCTGTTCTTCTATTGATGGCCCTTAGGTTGTTTCCATCTCTTTGCTATTATGAATTATGTTGCGTTTAACATCAAGATCTTTAATGCAGAATTCCTGACATAGTTGATGTGCCTGAGGAGGCAAGAGTGAATATGACCACTATGGCCTCCCTTAGTACTTTTTCTTCATAATAGGTACTTTGGGGTATCATTTATGGTGATTTTTACATGTTGGGTTTTGGTTAGAACTGTAGTGTTTAAGGCAGTTGACTGCGAACCAGAAGTCTGGCGGTTCAAACCCACCAGCCACTCCTCAAAAAGAAGTTTAGGCAATCTACTTCCATAGTGATACAGCCTCAGAAACCCAAAGATAGGTTGCTATGAATTGGATCTGACTCAACATCAGTGTGTGTTCCAGATCATTGTGTTCTAGTAATAATTGTCTTACTTCACTAAACTTTGAATTGAATGTTGAAAATGGAGTATAGTTTTAACGGTTCCACTACATAGTGGTATCCTCAGATTTGCATCACATTTACCTGTTGTGGTAGTTAAGTTTGTGTGTCAACTTGGCTGGAACTGGTTGAGTGTCTGGGCAGCTGGTGGTAGTTATTCTTCATGATGAGACTGGCAATAACCTCCATGGTGGGATCTAGGACAAGCAGCTGGGTAGCTGCTTTAGGGATGTGTTCTGCTTCCTATATATAAGAAGCAACTTTGGGAATGGTCTCTAGTTTATGGCACACTTGAACCCTGCAAGTAGCTGAGTCATTGTTCAGCAGCCTGCCATGCTCTGTCAATCTTGGGACTTTCAATGGACTTGAATTTGTGGCCTGCTGTGTAGTTTGGTAACAGTGGGGTTGTGTCTTTTTACTTATCAACCTTGAGTTTGTCAGCCTCATCAGCTAGAAGCTGTCTGAGTGAAGAAAAGCCTCCAGCTTCAGTGGGCCAGGAGCAGGAGGCAAAGCTGAAGTCCCAGGTTGAGGGTTTTTCACCCAGTCCCTAGAGCCTGGCACTTTGAACTCAGACTTAATGCATCCAAGATGTGAAAAATAAACTCCTGTTCATTAAAGCCATCCCAATTGTGGTATTTTCTGTTAGAGCAGCACAGAGATAACCATAACACCTGTCAACATGCTTATTTCTTCTTGATTTAAGGGTTGGAGGAAGAAAGGAAATGATGTTAACTAATTATAAAGGAATATAGATACTTGAGGGTTTGTAGAAGTTCTTTCCAAGGGAGCAACTCCAGGAAGCAGCCTCTGGTTCCAGTTCTTCTTCCAATGAAAGCCCCATTTATGGACTTTTTCATCATAAACATTCTAAATGTTTTATCTACCACCTTCTTCAAGAGTGACCATGAGGTCAAGTGACTGACTTTTCATTGAACATCAAAAACCATTTTCACTTATATATTGGCATTTCATCTTTCTTCAACTGAGCATACTGTGATAGAACAGACCCCTCATCTGTCAGTTTATTGTACTGTAAAAAACAAATCATACTTACTGCCATCAAGTCAAGCCTGACTCATAGTGCCCCTTCTTGGGTTTCCAAGTCGGTATCACTAAGGAAGTAGATTGCTCAACCTTCCTTCCAAGGAGTGGCTGGTGGGTTTGAACCACCAGGCTTCTGATTAGCAGTCAAGTTCCCTAGGCACTATGCTACCAGAGTTCTGGTACTGATATATTGCCCAAATCATGATAGACATTAATTCACAGACACAGGAAGCTCAGATCACTAAGCAAAACGAATACCAAAAATCTACACCTAGGTGTAGCATGTACAAACTAAAATTTCAAATCCAAGGAGAAAATCTTGACTGAATGAATGAGGGAAAAAAGGAAAAAAATAAAAATAAAAACTTTACATATAGATGGAGAATGATAAGAATTATATAGGATGCAACCCAAAAGATACTAGCATGACATATTCAAATGATGAAAGAAAACAAACAGATGAAAAATACTAAGCTGGAATCCACATTATTTTTTTCTTTAAAATAAAACAAGAAAAATATTTTCCCTGAAAAATAAAAATTGAGGGAACTTCTTTCCACTAGACCTACTTATTTGTTATTGAATTTGTTCCAAATTGTAGTGTCCCTATGTACAACAGAATGAAGCACATTTTGTGTTGAGCCTTTTTCCCAATTGGTGCTATGTTTAAGTCCATTGTTGAAATCACTGTGTCAATGTATCTCATTGAAGGTCCTCTTCTTTTTTCACTGATCCTCAATTTTACCCAGCATGATGCCTTCTCTAGGGACTGATCTCTCCTGACAACATGTCCAAAGTACATGAGATGCAGTCTCACCAGCATCACTTCTAAGGGGCATTCCAGGTATTCTTCTCCCAAAACAGATTTGTTCATTCTTCTGGCTGTCCACGGTATATGCAATATTCTTCTCCAACACCATATTTCACATGTATCAACTTTTCATTCTCCCTTAATCATCATCAGCTTTCACATGGATAAAGCAAAAACCAAACTCACTGCCACTGAGTTGGGTCCAACACATAGCCACCCCTCCTTGGGTTTCTGACGTGGTATCACTACAGAAGTAGATTACCCAACCTTCCTTCCGAGGAGTGGCTGTTGGGTTTGAACTACCAGCCTTCTGGTTAGCTGTCAAATGCCTTACACACTATGCCACCAGAGCTCCCTTCACATGGATATACAGTGATTAAGAATGCCATAGCTTGAATAAGATGCCACTTAGTCTTCAAAGAAATATAATTTCACTTTAATTCTTCAAAGAGGTCTTTTGCAGATGATTTGCCCAATGTAATACATCATTTCACTTCTCAACTATTACTTCCATTCATTGTATGATTGTATTATAATTTGTTATTCAGTTACCGATTGAAGGGCACTTTTTTTCCCCTCTCCAATGTGCAGCTATTATAAATAAAGTTGGTAGGAAACCATGTTAAAGACTTTGTATGAATCTAACTTTCACTTTCTATAGGAATAAGGGCCAGGACAACAATTCCTGTGTTGTAGGGTAAGTGTATATTTAACTTTTTAAGAAATTTCCAAACAGCTTTGAAGAGGAGCTGTACATTCCAGTTAGCAATATTTGGCATATCCTGTTCATTAACACCTTAGCACAGACCATGTATTTTTTAATTCTTATTTTTAAGTTTTTCATTTATGTGTTGTATGCAGGAACTTCCATTGAACCTCTCCATGTATTTAGTTGGAATACACATCATCTGGCAAGTTAACAATGAATCATTTATAAGTTGAAAAGCTTAAATTATAAGTTCTTTTATTATAAATTTTAGGAGCAAATTTCATCAAACAAAATGTACATGATCTTTCAAAAAAGAAGAAGAAAACTTCAATACTATTACACCAGGCTCAAGAAATAGAAACTTGCCAGCACTACAAAACTATTTACCATTGTGCAAATAAATCACATTTATATAGGCAATGTGCATATGACATTATCAGACATTTCATTAATGAATATAAACTGACAGAGGTAAGAGATTTTTATAGTATAATGTTTCACCCAAAAAAAACCAAAAGGAAAAAGTACCAACTCAAATACTCACTTAAAGGTTGACTAATTATCATTTCCATATATACACATAATGTTATATTATATAGACATGAAAAAAGATAATCCTAAACATATGTAGTTCACAAGACATTTAAAAAACAGATGAAGCAAGAATACACACAGCATTATTTATGTACATAAATTTCTAAAATTAATGACTTTAAACAAATTTCACATACATTTATATCTATATTCATGTATATTTATAAGGAGTCTCTGGGTGGCATGAATAGTTATGCACTGGACTACTAAATAAAAGGTTGGCAGTTCAAACTCTCCCAGAAACACCTCAGAAGTAATACCTGGCAACCTTCTTCTAAAAGGTCACAGCCTTGAAAATCCTATGGAACACAGTTCTATTGTGTAACATATGGAGTCACTATGAGTTGGAATCAATTTGATGACAAATAATAAGAACAACATATATGTTTAAGCATAACATTAAACATACATGCCCCTTGAAGTCTTAGAAACAAATAATAATTAGTTTAATGAGTAAATAATATCTGCCTTGACTATTGTGCTCTTTTAAGATCTATCAGCATGAAGTCCTTTCAACAAGAGCAACTTTGAAGATTAGATAGGAGACTTAGGAGTCAGTGACTTTGTTAATGAAGAAGGAATAATTAAGAAAAGGAGGGGGAGAACTGTTGCATAACTTGAGGAATGTGATCAATGTCTCTGAGTTGTACATGTAGAAATTGTTGAATTGGTGTATGTTCGGCTCTCTATTCTCAACAGTCACAAAAATGAAGTAAATAATAAAAACAAATATATATATTAATATGTATTTATACTTATATTTAATACATACATATAGTGAAATTACCAGGAAAGACAGAGGAACTATTAGTGAAAAATTCAGTTTAATGATTTCTTCTGGTATAATGCAAGGAAGAAGATGTGACCTCAGTATGAGAAGTGCATAGTGGTGGCTAAATTGCAAACAGACATCCATCCGGTTGTTTGAAATTTATTTATTTATTTGTTTATTGTGATTTGAGTGAGAGTTTACAGAGCAAATTATTTTCCATTCGACAACACATATACATTTTCTTTTGCGACATTCATTGCACTGTGTGCAATATACTCTTCCAACACCCTCCATATGTTTAACATTTCCCTTTGACCTTCTGTATCTCTTCCTGTCTTCTTAGCTTTATCCCTGGGCACCTACTGCCTTATGATCTCATATGGATGATTGTTCTAATAACTGCATACCTTCCTGGTATTATTGTTCACCTTATAGATCTATCATTGCAAAAGCATATCAATAGTATTTTACTTTTTAAGTGGGTTATGGATTCGTAAGTGTTCTTTGTTAAACCTGTACCTAGAATACATTTATCTCATGTTGATGCATGGCAATTTGTATTAAGATTGAGAAAGAGTTCATCCAAAGTTTCCTTCATGGACAAATTTTATGGGTTTTTTTTTTTTTTTTCCTCTTTACAACCACCAGACTATAATGATTATAGACATAATCAAGAAAAATGTAGAAAAAGTCAAAATATTTGTGCAAACATAGTCAAAATTATGGTAACTCATGTATTTTATGCATAGAATGTTGTTGTTGCTAGGTGCTGTAAAGTTGTCTCCATCTCACAGCAACCCTATGTACAACAGAACAAAACACTGCCCACTCCTGGGCCAGCCCCATGATCCTTGCTACACCTGAGCTTTTCGTGCAACCACTATGCCAATCCATCTTGTTGAGGGCCTTCCCCTTTTTCATTGACCCTCCACCTTACCAAGTATGATATTCTTCTCTAGGGAATGGCCCCTTCTGACAACATGACCAAAGGAAGTGACACGAAGTCAGGCCATCCTCGTTTCCAAGGAGCATTCCAGCTACACTTTTTCCAGGACAGATTTGTTCATTCTTCTGGTAGTCCATGGTGCTTTCAGTATTCTTCACCAACACTGCAACTCAAAAGCATCAACTCTTCCTTGGTCTTTCTTGTTCATTGTCCAGTTCTTGCATGCAATTGAAAATACCATGGCTGGTGTCAGGTGCACCTTAGTCTTCAAGGAGATATCTTTGCTCTTAAGCACTTGAAAGTGGTCTTTTCCTGCAGATTTTCTCAATGCAATTTATCTTCTGATGTATTGACTACTGCTTCCATTCATGTTGAGTGTAGAATCAAGTAATATTAAGTCTTTGAGAACTTCAATCTTTTCTCCATTTACTATGATGCTACTTATTGGCACAATTGTGAAAATTTATGTTTTCTTTATATTGAGGTGTAATCCATGCTGCAGACTGTAGTAGTCAATCATCATCAGCAAGTGCTTCATATCATTCTCACTTCCAGCAAGCAAAATCGCATCATCTACGTATCGCAGGTTGTTAATGAGTCTTCCTCCAATCTCAAAGTCCCGTTTTTCTTCATATAGCCCAACGTCTTGGACTATTTGCTAAGCATAGAGATTGAGTAAGTATGCTGAAAGGATACAACCCTGACAAGCTCCCTTCCTGATTTTAAACCATGCAGTATTCCCTTGTTATGTTTGAATAACAGCCTCCTGGTTTATGTACAGGTTCCTTATGAGCACAATTAAGTGTTCTGAAATTTCCATTCTTCTCAATGTTACCCATAATTTGTTATGATCTACACAATCTAATGCTTTTGCATAGTCAATAAAACATAAGTAAATGTCTTTCTGGTATTCTTTGCTTACAGCTAAGATCCATCTGACATCATCTATGATAGCCCTTATTCCATGTCCTCTTCTGAAACCAGCTTGCATTTCTGGAAGTTCTCTGTCAATATACTACTGAAACTGTTTTTGAATTATCTTCAGTAAGATTTTACTTATGTGTGATTTAAGACATGTGTATAGTTTTGGTATTTATAATAGAAGACATAATCTCAATGACAATCTAACAATATCTGAGTATTTAACAAAAGTATGGAAAACTGTACTTCTCTGTGTCCTAAAGATTTAGAACCTTCAGATATGTGTCTGGGAAGTTTAATTCTAACAAACTCCTCATGTAAAAATTGGGATCACAAATGCTAGACAACACTAGATTTACTAAATATATGAAATTTGAGTGTATACCTTCATGGATAACTTTGTGTATAAGAATCAGTGTGAATCCCATGCCAAAATGTGGAGATGGATCTATTCCCTATATTCCCACATCTGAAACATTTCTGATACCATCCATCCATGTGGCACATTCTTTCTCTGATCCTGTCTACCTGGAGCTAGGGAAGATCTCACAGTTTAAAAGGACACAATTATTTTTACATGCCCAATAGGCAGATGCTAGCTATAAATTTGATAGTCCACATGGCATCCACATTTTAACTTCCTGGCTCTTTTTACCTGTTAGGTTGGTTAATTCACTGAAATGATTCATAGAACTAACCAAAAGTACAGTACGATTGTAGATGTACTATAGCAAAAAGACTTTTCTGTCAGTTTGTCATATTGTGGTGCCTTGCGTGTTGCTGAGAGGCTTAAGGCTATGCCACGGGTATTTTAAGTGCCACAAGGGTCATACATAGTAGAAAGGTTTGAGGAGAGGCTCTAGACTAAGACAGAATCACAAGAAGGAAGGAGTCATCCACTTGTCAAAAGCATTGGCCAGTGAAACCTTATGAATAGCAGTGAAACACTGTCTGATATATTACTGGAAATCTTGATGAATAACCCTGAAACATTGCCTCATAGATTGACAGAAGATGAGCCCCTGAGGTCAGAAGGCACTCAAAATAAGACTGGGGAAGAGCTGCCTCTTCAAAGTAGAATCAACTTTAATGACATGGGTGGAGTAATGCTTTCAGGGCCTCCATTTGCTGATGGGGCATGACTCAAAATTGGAAGAAACAGTTTCAAACAGCCACTAATAATTATAACATGGGATATACAAGACATGAATTTAGGAAAATTAGAAATTGTCAAAAATGAAATGGAACGCATAAAGATCTATATCCTAGGCATTAATTAGTGTGCTGAAATGGACTGGTTTTGGCCATTTTTGAATCAGACAATCATATAATGTACTATGTGGGAAACGACAAATTGAAGAGGAATGTCATGACATTCATTGTCACAAGAATATTTCTAGATCTATCCTGAAGTATAATGCTGTCAGTGATAGGATAATATCCATACACATGCAAGGAAGACCAGTTAATACTACTATAATCCAAATTTACACACCAACCACTAAAACCAAAGATGAGGAAATGGAAGATTTTTACAAACGCCTGCAGCCTGAAATTGACCAAACATACAATCAAAATATATTGGTTATCACTGATTATTGGAATGTGAAAGCTGGAAACAAATAAGAATCACAAGTAGTTGGAAAATATGGCCTTGGTGATTAAAATGATGCTGGAGATCACATGATAGAATTTTGCAAGACCAACAACTTATTCATTGCAAACACCTTTTGCCAACAACATAAACAGCATCTATATGAATGAACTTTACCAGAAGGAATATACAGGAATCAGATCAACTTCATCTGTACAAAGAGAAGAAGAAGAAGCCCAAAACTTCATCCAAAATGAGACCAGGAGCTGACTGTGAAGCAGACCATCAAATGATCCTATGCAAGTTCAAGGTGAAGCTGAAGACAATAAAGCAAGTCCATAGGAACCAAAATATGACCTTGATTATATCTCTTCTGGATTTAGAGACCATGTGAAAAATAGATTTGACTCATTGAACACCAATGACCAAACACCAGATGTATTTTGGGATTACATCAAGAACATCATCCATGAAGAAAGCAAAAGCTCATTCAAAAGATAGGAAAGGAAGAAAAGACCAAAATGGATGTCAGAAGAGATTCTGAAACTTGTTGTTGGATGGAAAGTATCTAAAACAAATGGAAGAAATAAGAAGATAAATGATCTGAACAGAAGATTTCAAAGAGCAACTTGAGAAGACAAAGTGAACTATTGTAGTGAAATGTGCTAAGACCAAAAGGGAAGAACACTCTCAGCATTTCTCAAGCTGAAACATCTGAAGAAAAATTCAAGCTTCAAGTTGCAATATTGAAAGTTTCTATGGGCAATATATTGAATGATGCAGGTAGTATCAAAAGAAGATGGAAAGAATATACTGAGTCACTGTACAAAAAAGAATGTGTCAGTGTTCATCTATTTCAAGAGCTGATATATGATTAAGAGTCAACGGTATGGAAGAAAGAAGACAAAGCTGCACTGAAGGAGTTGGCAAAAAAAAAAAAAAAAAAACAAGGTTTCAGGAATTGACTAGAACACACTGAGATATTTCAAGAAGCAGATGCTATGCTGCAAGCACTTTCTCTTCTATGGAAAGTAATTTGAGAGACAGCCACCTGGAAAACTGACTTGAAGAAATCCATATTTGTACTCATTTTGAAGAAAAATGATACAACAGAATGTGAAATTATTGGACAACGTCAATATCACAAGCAAGTAAAATTTTGTTGATGATAATTAAAAAATGGTTTCAGCAGTATATTGACAGGGAACTTTTAAAAATGCAAGCTGGACTCAGAAGAGGAGCTGGAACAAGGAACATTATTGCTGATGTTAGAGGGATCATGGCTGAAAGTAAAGAATACCAGACAGATGTTTATGTGTGTTTTTTGACTATTCAAAATGATTCAACTCTGTGGATCATAACAGGTGATGGATAACATTGAGATGAATGGGAATTCCAGAACACTTAATTTTGCTCATCAGTACATGGACCAGAAGATTTCCATGTGAACAGAACAAGAGGATACTGCATGGTTTAAAATCAGGAAGGGAGTGTGTCAGGGTTGTGTCCTGTCACTGTACTTGTTCAATCTGTATGCTGAGCACATAATCCAAGAAGCTGGACTATATACAGAAGAACACAGCACCAAGATTGGAGGAAGACTCATTGAAAACCTGTGATATGCAGAAGATACAACCTTGCTTGATGAAAGTGAGGATGACTTGAAGCACTTACTGAAGAAGATTAAAGCCTACAGTCTGCAGTATGGATTACACCTTAACATAAAGAAAACAAAAATCTTCACAACTGGACCGATAAGCAGCATCACAATAAATGAAGAAAAGATTGACATTGTCAAAGATTTCATATTATTTAGATACATAATCAACAACAAAGGACGCATCAGTCAAGAAATCATACATCATATTGCACTGGGCAGTATCAATTGACAAAAGGCAGATACCAAGTCAGTGGGGAAGAGACAGTTTCTTTAACAAATGGTGCTGGCAAAACTGTATATCCATTTGCAGAAAACTGAAGTAAGATCGATATCTCACACAATGGACAAAAATCAACACTGTTGGTCTTAGATACCGTCAAGTGGTCTACAATTCATAGGTACTCTATGCCCAGCAGAATGAAACACTGTCTGGTCCCAAGCTAGCCTCACGATCCTTGCTAACCTGGCCCATCATTGCAGCCACTGTGTCAATCCATTTTGTTGGGGGCCTTCCCCTTCTTTGTTGACTCCCCACTTTACCAAGCATGATATCCTTCCCCAAGGAATGGTTCCTTCTGACAACATGACCAATAGTAATGAAGGAAGAAGTCAAAGCTGCAATGAAAGAACTGGCAAAGAACAAAGCTCCAGGAATTGATGGCATACCAATTGAGATATTTCAACAAACAGATGCCCCATTGGAGGCACTCACTCAGTTATGCCAAGAGATTTGGAAGACAGCTA
>NW_006921697.1:1522209-1525852 GCF_000298275.1 Orycteropus afer afer
GTGGAGGGTCACAAAAGAGGGGGAGGCCTTCAACGAGATGGATTGACACAGTGGCTGTGATGATGGGCTCAAGTATAGCAGGGATTGTGGGGCTGGTGCAGGATTGGGCAGTGTTTTGTTCTGCTGTGCATGGGGTCGCTATGAGTCAGAAACGATTCGACGGCACTTAACAACAACAACAACAGGCATCCATTATTATTAAAAATCAAGGAAAGATTTACTCAGGGATCAGAATTTTATTTGTTGATTACCAGGGATGGAAGGGAAATATAGGTACTGATTTGTTTGAAGGGAAAGGTAATATAATAAAAGCATGTGAGAAACACAATATCACTAAAGAAAAAGAAGACAGGGAGAGGTACACAAGAAATACAGATAACAAGGTAAATATTGCATACATAATACTGCATTATTAATAAGAAAACACTAATTTATAGGTGGATACGTAGCTGGACAGGTGGGGTAATTAAGGTTGTGCGACAACTTGTCTGGGTCAAGGTTTTTCATGGCTGGACAGCTGGATGCAGTTATTCCCCATTGTTCTGATCCTCCAGTGCCACTCTAACAGAAAATATCATAAATGAGTGGCTTCAATGAACAAGGACTTATTCTCTTATAGTTTAGGGGACTAGAAGTTTGACTTCAAAGTGCCAGCTTTAGGGACTTGGTGAAAGTCCCTTGACCTCGGGCTCCAACTCTGCCTCATTGAGATGAAGATTTGACCAAGTGCTGGATCCAGATGTGCCAAAACTGAAGACGTTTCTCAAAGCATCTTCCTATGGACTGGGAACAGACACACATTGTTAGGAAGCTAGCTACTCCACTGCTCACAATAGATTCCACCATGGAGTTGATTACTAGTCTCATCATAGGGAATAAAAACTCAGAACCAGGCTCAGTCAAGTTGACATACAACCGTAACTACAACACCCATGATGGAATTGAAATTGACTGCATGGTGGAATCTGCTGTGAGCAGCTAATTAGTTGCCTTAAGGATGTGACCTGCTTCTAGTGTACATGAGGAAGCTTTGAAGATGTTCTCTAGTGTTTGACACATCTGGATCTTGCATTTGGACAAGGCTTCATCTCAATGGCCTACAATGTTGTCTGTCAATATTGGAATAGTTCCTGCACTTGACCTAGTGGCTCTGTTAATCATAGGAATTTGGCATTTTACTTGCTCATCTTCGGTTCATCAGCCTCAGCAGGAAGCAGTTGTGTGGTTCAGAACAAACCTGCAGCTTTAGTGGACCTGAAACAGGAAGCAGAGCTGAACCCCAGAGTCAAGGGCCTTCACTCAGACCCTAGAGCTGACACTTTGAAGTTGGACTTCTGGCCTCGTAAACTGTAACATAATAAATCCTTGTTTGTTTAAAAAAAAAAAAAAAAAAACCTCACTGCTGTTGAGTTGTTTCTGACTCTTAGCGACCCCTCCTTGGGTTTCTGAGGCAATATCTCTATGGATTGGATTGACCAATCATCCTTCTAAGGAGTGGCTGGTGGGTTTGAACTGCCAGCCTTCTGGTTAGCATGAAAATTCCTTAGGCACTATGCCACCAGAGCTCCCTGTTTATTAAAGCTATCCATCTTTAGTATTTCTATTATAGCAGCACTGGAGAACCAAGACAACAGCCAAGGAGACCAGGTATGGGTAAGCAAATGGGAATATACCCATGACCATATATAGGTCTGGCTTATGATATACCTATATATGTATTTGGGAGCTCTGGTAGCATAGTGGCTAAGACACTTGCCTGCTAACCAGACGGCTGGCGGTTCAAACCCACCAGCCACTCCTCGGAAGGAAGGTTGGGCAATCCTACTTCCGTAGTGATACTGCCTCGGAAACCCAAGGAGGGGTCGCTATGAGTCGGGGCCGACTCGACAGCACATAACAACAACAACAACATATATGTATTTATATGTGCTACAAAAATGTCCATATATATTGTAAAGCTAACAGGGTGCAAAGTTAGGATAACTTCTTAGCCACAACCAAGCACCTTGAGGAAGTGAGTCAATGGGCCTTTGGGGTTAAGATTATGGTTGCAGTGGACACCAAGCTCAATTGGCACAACACAGTACACAAAAACATTATTCTATGTCCTGCTTTGAGGAGTAGTGACAGGGACCTTAAAAGCTTGTGAGCAGCCATGTAAGATGCAACTCTTGTTCTTTCCTTATCCAGAGAAAGAAGAGAGAGGGAAATTGAAGATGCATGGAAACAATTGGTTTAAGGCACTATTGGACCAAAGAAATTTCCAACTACATGACCTCAAGACTGGAAGAACTAGATGGTGGCTGGCTACATACAAATGCCAACAACTCAAAAAGAGATCTAAATCGGAGATACCTGGATAGAGTGGGAGAAAAATGTGGAAAAAAATCAAAAACATAAAAAAGACCAAGGATACTGGTCAGATAGAGAATGATGAAACCCCTGAGATCTCTAGTCACCCTCCTGGCCTACAATTGGACTCATGACCATGACTTAACTCTCCGTCATAAAATAGACAGGGCTATGAGATGAACAATTATACCAGGGAGATACACTACTTAGAACAATCAACCATGGGAGATCAGAGAGTAGCATTTGTGCAGGGAGAAATCTAGACAGGCAGGAATTCATAGATAAGAAACACACAGGGAAAGAATAACCATAAGGAAAAAGTGGGAAGAGGGTTTTTACATTGTGGGGATTGTAATACTAGAAAATGAATATGCTTTGTAAAATTTCAACCAAATCACAATAGAATGATTTTTTTTTTAAGTAGGAAAACATACACAAAGATCTAAAAGTAATAAAGAAAAATAATGCAAGAACAAAATTACAATCTAAAAAGAGAGATACTGCAAATGAAATAATCAATAACTGAAATGTGAGACACAATAGGACACACCAAAAAGAATTTAACCAGGCATATGAAAAAAAAATCAGTAAATAAGAGAATAAGAAAGTCAAAAGTACAGATGGTGATTAGCAACAAGAATGAAGATTCAGGAAGGCTTAGCATAAATTAATGGAATTATGGGAGAACAAAAGAAACATAACATGCATTAAGGTAAACCCAAAAGGACATGAGACAATGAGACAGAATGAATACTTGAAGAAATTATGACTGAAAATTTCATACTCTGATGAAGACCATAAATCTAGAAATCCAAGAAATTCAAAGAACTTCAAAAAGGATTTTTACTCACAACTAATGGAAACATATGTTCATATAAACACTTGTAAACTAATGTTGATAACAGCATAATTTTTTAACAGTCAGAGTGGAAATCACCTTAAAGCCATAAATGAGTATATAAATAAACAAAATGTTATATATAAATACAAAATTGAGTTCTATTTATTATTTAAATTGCTGATATATACCTTAATGTGAATTAAACACATCATGGTACTAAGGGAGAGTAGCAGACACAAAAGTTAAAAAAGCATTGTATTATATTTATGTGAAATGTCTAGAGAAGGCAAAAAAATAAGGCTACAACATAGATTATTGGTTGTTTGCTGATAGGGCATGGGAAGAAGGATTGAACTCACAGATTGTTGTTGTTGTTGTTAAGTGCCGTCAAATCATTTCTGACTCATAGCGACCCCATGCACAGCAGAACAAAACACTGCCCAATCCTGC
>NW_006921697.1:1530922-1549984 GCF_000298275.1 Orycteropus afer afer
TAATAATTAATTTCCTATGTCTCATCTTCAGTGTGGTTAAAATATACAGTGAATTGCCAGCTAACTATATTCTTATAATAACCAAGAAAGTTAACATATGAGAAACTGCTTCACACAGCTTTTATAAACAATAGCCATTTGATCCAGGAGAGCTCTCATTCTGCACTGAACAATAACTATAACCAGTGGACAATAACTATAACCAGTACATAGAGATTTCCTAGAAGACTGACTATATCTGCTCTCAGTCATCATATACACCTTAGCATCTGATATGATCATTATTCAGATTTAATTAATATGTGGTGTTTATGAATGTAAGACTCTGACTGCAAAAAAATAATTGGCTGTGGAATCCACTGAAAAATGGTGAAAAAAATAAAAGCTGTAAAAATGTGTTCTTACTGTTAAGTGCCTTTGAACTAGTTCCAACTCACAGTGACACTATGGGCAACAGAATGAAATACTGTATGGTGTTTGTGCATACTCACAATCCTTGCCATGCTTAAGCCCATCATCCGGGACACTGTGTCAATGCATTTCATTGAGGGTCTTTCCTTTTTTTACTGATCTCCTACTATACCCAGCGTGATATCCTTCTACAGGGATTGGTCTTTTCTGACAACATAACCAATGTACGAGAGAGGAAGTCTAGCTGTTCTCACTTCTTAAGGACCATTCCATCTACTGAAAAAATAAAAAAATAAAAAAACTCACTGATCAGGTCAATTCTGACTCACAGAGACTTTCTCAAATGACTAAATCATGGATATGTTAATATTTAAATTATGATCTTCATATGGTCTGGATCCTCTGATTATTTGCTCAGCATACAGATTCAATACATATGGGGAAAGAATACAACACTGATGGATAACTTGTCTGATTTTAAACCATGGAATTGGTCTTGCAAAATTCCATCATGTGAGCTCTTGCATCATTTCTGTCATGAAGGCCATATTTTCCAGCTACCAATGCTTATTATTTGTTTCTAACTTTTGCATTCCATTCAACCCTACTTTGAGGAGGCAATTCTTCCTGAATCATATTTTGAATGTTTTTCAATCTGAGGGCTCATCTTCCAGCATTATATCAGAAAATGTTTCCCTGCTATTCATAATTCTTCAGTAACCATTTTTTTTTTTTTTTAGAAATGGATCTTGTCACAACCTTCTTCCGAGTCTGTCTTAGCCTGGGAGCTCCACTGAAACCTGTCCACCATGATCTTCACCACGGGTATTCAAATACCATGACAGAATTTGAAACACCTTTGGCATAGCTTCCACTATCACAGCAATAAGCAAGGCACCTCAGAACAGCAAATTGACAGATGGCTGTGGAAAATAAATTTAAATATATTGAAATAATTAATGAAAACCTATTGCTTAACAATCTATGTCCACCACTGACAACATATGGGGAAACTGAATTTAGAAACACACACACCTGTTATTGAATACAAGATTTTATTCTCAGAAATACAAAGTTGTTTCAACATTTTAAAATTAAAAAATACATGCTTAACTAAATTAGCGTCTCAATAGGTAATGTTCCTAATAAAATACTTTTGAAAGGCTGTTGAATGGTTATTTCACCACAGAAGAAATATAAATGGCCAACAAATACAAATTAAAGAGATATTCAATGTCATTAATTATTAAGAAATTCAAATCAAAATGACAGTGAGATATCACTTCATACTCTCCAAGATGGTTTTTCAGAAGTAGATTCCCAGACCTTTAATTATTTACTTATTTTTAATTTATGACACAATTCATAACAGCACATTTTAAATTCACAAGAAAAAAAAAAAAGGAAAACAAATCTCCGTTTTCCCAAGCAAATATCCAAGTTCTTCCCTTACAATTTCTAGCTTCCACAAAATATTTGAACACAATTTGGACACAATTTTTGCCACTACATAGAAAGCATCACCTTCCCTTCAGGATCCAATCACGTTTATCATTTATTTTTTGAAGCCTCCTCAGAAACACACTGCTATCGACATTCTGCTCAAGGTGATTGAAGCTTTCCCCACAGATTATTCACATCATCCTGAGCCCTCTTCAGAATTTCCATTAATGTCCATAATTCTACCAATAGTCTCCTCAAGGCTATCCAGAACCTTACTATTATGTTCCTCCAGATTCTACTTATAAACCTATTGTAGAACCACTTTCACATTTTAGGTATTTGATAAAGCAGCACCCTATTTTTGGTACCAAATTCTCTCTTAGTTAACAAGTGTTGTTATAATAGAAATTCCATCAATGAGTTGTTTTAAAGAACAGAAATTTATGTTCCTATGGATGAGGAAGCTAGAGGTTAAAGTTTTTAGTCCTCTAAGTCTTCAGTACACTAGCTATAGGTTAAAGTTCTTAGTCCTCTAAGTCTTCTTAGCCAAGGAATTTCTTGATTTCTTGACAATATCCAGGTGATGTCAATCTTGCCTATGTTTTGTGCTTACCTCTTTGTTGTGAATTTTTGCATCTAGGATAATAAATATTAAGAAATAGATATTAATGTTCCTGTAATTTCTTTAGCAAGTTTTAGTATCAGGTTAATAATATATCCCAGAGGATTTTGGAAGTGTTTTCTCTTTTATATATATATTCTGGAGTTTGTTGTGTAATGATGGTAATTATTCATTGAATATTTGGTAGAATTGATCTGTGAAATCACTGGACTTGAGTTTCTCTTTGTGGGAAATTTTTTAAATTATTCATTTAATATCTTTCATATATTAAGTGATACTTATATTTATTAAAACTTTAAGTTATAATTTAATTCATATTTTATATTTTTGATGAGTCATTTTCAGTACTTTGTGCCTTTCAATGAACTTGTCAGTTTCAGCTAGGTTATCTAATTTGTGGACATCTATTTTTTTATAGCATTCTTTTGTAATGTTTTTCATTTTTCTAACACCAATAGTGACGTTCTATGTTTCATTCCTAATTTCATCCCTATTTTCATTTCCTAGTCTCTATTTTTTTCTTAGTCAGTCTAGACAAAGGTTTGTCTATTTTATTGACTTTCTCAAATGACTAAATCATGGATATGTTAATATTTCAATTATTTTTATATTTTATTTCCTCCTCCTTACTTTAGGGTTAGCTTACTCTTTTTTCCTCCTTTCTGAGGAAAAACCAGCTAAGATCCCTATTTTGGAAGTTTAAATTGTAGAGATGAGATCTTTCTTCTTTTTTAAAATACATGTTTAAACTATAAATTTCTCTCTGAGTACCATTTACTTATATCTTAGTAGTTTTTGTTGGCTGCTGGACTGTCAGTTTGTCATACTGTGGTGGCTTGTGTATTGCTGTGATGCTGGAAGCTATGCCACCAGTATTTCAAATACCAGTAGGGTCACCCAAAGTTGGCAAGTTCCAGTGGAAGTTCTAGACTAAGAAAATTAAGAAGGACATTGGTGGGTCCATGTCTAAAAAAAAAAAAATTAGTAATTGAAAAGCTATGAATAGTAAGGAAATATTGTCTAATATAGTGCTTGAAGATGAATGAGTCCTTAGGTTGGAGGGCACTCAAAATATGATTGGGAAGAATTGCCTCCTCAAATTAGAGTTGACCTTAATGAAGTGTGTAGAATAAAGCTTTTGAGATATTCATTCACTGGTGAGAAAAAAATCAAAATGAGAAGAAATCCCTGCAAAGATTTATCAATAATTAGAACATGGAATGTACAGAGTATGAATCTAGGAAAACTGGAAGTTGTAAAAAATAAAGTGGAATGCATAAAAATTGATACCCTAGGCATAAGTGAGTTGAAATGAACTGGTATTGGCCATTTTCAATGAGACAATAGCATGGTCTATTTGGCCAAGAATGACAAATTGAAGAGGAGTGGTGACTTGTTCAGCATCAAAAGAACATTTCAAGACCAATCCTGAAGTACAATGCTATCAGTAATAGGGTTATATACATAGGTCTACAAGGAAGACTAATTAGTACTACTATTATTTAAATATATGCACCAAACACTAAAACCAAAGATGAAGAAATTGAAGATTTTTACCAAGTTCTGCAGCAGGAAATTGACCAAACATGCTATCAAGATATATTGATCATTACTCATGATTGCAACGTGAACATTGGAAGCAAAAAGGCAGCATTGGTAGTTGGAAAATATGGCCATGCTTATAGAAATGATACCAGAAGGAACATAATAAGGTTTTGCATGAACAACAATTTATTAACTGCAAATAACCTTTTAAAAAATATAAACAGGGACTATACATGTGGTTGTAGCAATATATTGACAGGGAAATTCCAGTAATGCAAGCTGGATTCAGAAGAGGACATGGAATGAGGGATATCATTGCTGAAGTCAGATAGATCTTGGCTGAAAGCAAAGAATACCAGAAAGATGTTTTCTTGTGCTTTCTTGACTATGCAAAAACATCAACTGGTGGATCATAACAAATTATGAATAACATTGAGAAGAATGGGAATTCCAGAACCCTTCATTGTGTTCATGAGGAATCTGTGCACAGGTCAGGAGGCTGTTGTTCAAACAGAACAAAGGGATACTGCATGGTTTAAAATCAGGAAGGGAGTGTGTCAGGGTTGTATCCTTCACCCTACTTATACAATCTGAACACTGAGAAAATTATGCAAGAAGCTGGACTATATGAAGCAGAACATGGCATGAAGATAAGAGGAAGAGTTATTAACAACCTTGCTTGTCAACCTTGATTCATGACATGATTCAGGATTCATGACACAACCTTGCTTGAAGATGACTTGAAGTACTTACTGATGAAGATTAAAGACTATAGTCTGCAGTATGGATTACACTTCAATATAAAGGAAACAAAATTCCTCACAAATAGACCAATAAGCAGCATCACAATAAATGGAGAAAAGTTTGAAGTCAAAGATTTCATATTACTTGGTTCCACAATCAATATCAATGGAAGTAGCAGTCAAGAAATCAGAGGACATATTGCACTAGATGGATTTGCTGCAAAGGACCTCTTTAAAGTGCTGAAAGTCAAAGACATCTCTTTGAAGTCTAAGATACACCTAACCTAAGCCATGATGTCTTCTATCCCCTCATATGCATGTGAAAGCTGGACAATGGATAAGCAAGACCAAAGAAGAGTTGATGGTTTTCAGTTGTGATGCTGGTGAAAAATAGTGAAAGTGCCATGGATTGCCAGAAGAACTAACAGGTTCATCCTGGAAAAAGTGCAGCCTGAATGCTCCTTGGAAGTGAGAATGGCCAGACTTCTCATTTACTTTGGTCAGGTTGTCAGAAGGGAACATTCCCTGGAGAAGGCTATCATGCTTGATAAAGTAAAGGGTCAAGAAAAAAAAAAAGGGAGGGGGGGGAAGGTCTCAGCAAATGGATTGATAAAATTGCTGTCATGATGGGGTCATGTATAGCAAGAACCGTGAGGTTGGCACAGGACTGGGCAGCGTTTAGTTCTGTTGTATATAGGCTTGCCATGAGCTGGAGCCATCTCAAAGGCACCTAACAACAACAAAAAGATACATGTGGCTCTTGCCAGATGGAATACACAAGACTTAAATAGGCTATATCTGTCTAAAGAGATGATGGAGAAGCTCAATATCATCAGTCCAAAAAAGGCTAGGGGACAACTCTTGAAAAGACCATCAATTTTCCTTATACAAGTATTTGTTGAAGCTGAAGAACATTAAAACAAGTCCATGGGAGCCAAAGCATGACCTTGATTTTATCCCACCTGAATTTGGAGACCACCTGAAGAATGGATTTGATATATCAAACACTACTGACTGAAGATCAGATGAGTTGTGGAATGACATCAAGGACATCATACATGAAGAAAGCAAAAGGTTATTAAAAACAGGAAATAGAGGAGACCAAAGTGGATGTCAGAAGAGACCCTAAAACTTGCTCTTGGAAAGAGAAGAGGTAAAGTCAATGGAAGAAACGAAGAAGTAATAGAGCTGAACAGAAGATTTCGAAACATGATTTGAGAAGACAAAGTAAAGTATTATGATGAAATGTGCAAAGACTTGGAATTAGAAAACCAAAAGGGAAGAATATATTCAGTATTTATCAAGCTGAAAGAACTGAAGAAAAAATTTGAGCTACAATTCTGAAGGATTCCATGGACAAAATATTGAAGATTCACAAAGCATCAAAAAAAAAGATGGAAGGGATACACATGGTCACTGTACAAAAAGTATTTGGTCAACTTTCAGCCATGTCAGGAGGTAGTATATGGTCAAGAACTAATGGTACTAAAGGAAGAAATCCCAGCTGTAGTGAAGCAATTGGTGAAAAACAAGACTTTAGATATTGAGGGAATTCCCATTAAGATGCTTCAGCAAATGAATGTAGCACTGGAAGAACCCCATCATTTTTGCCAAGAAATAGGGAAGACAGCTAACAGGCCAACCCAAGAAAGATGAGCTAAATATAGAAATTATTAAACAATGTAATTAAAGTTACATGCAAGTAAAATTTTGCTGACATTGATGGAGAACTGCCAGAAATGCAGTTTGGATTCATATAACAGAGTTTTCAATGATTACCAGCAAGTGTATTATTGTCATTTCTATTTATAAGTGTGATGACTGAAACCCAGAAAATACATGGATTGTGGATTTTTGTCAAGGTCTTTTATCTCTTACCTATACTGATATTAAGCTAAGAGTTGAAAAAGAAGGGTCTGAATCCTGACCCCTAGAAGTTTATGAATAATTTTGCTATTCATTTTCTTTCTTTTAAGGGAGGGGGGAAAAAACTATATTTTTCTTATTTTTTGTTTTAAGTTAATTAATATTTATGCAATGCTTCATGTTTCAAAATAACACATTACATACACATACACACACACACACACACACACACATATATATCCCATATATATGGGAGCTCTGGTGGCATAGTACCTAAGGCATTTGACTGCTAATCAGAAAGCTGGTGGTTCAAACCCACAAGCCACTCCTTGGAAGGAAGATTGGGCAATTTACTTCCATAGTGATACTGCCTCGGAAATCCAAGACGGGATCGCTATGAGTGGAATCAGATTCGAGAGCAGTGAGTTTGGTTTAGGTATATATATATTTTAAAAGTTTAAGTTTTGGCAGTTGAATGAATCAAGTTTCAGAAAAGTTTATAAAATATATCTCTATTAAGCACAAAACTTCTGGTTTCAAGAAGTAGAATGATTGATAGAAAGGGGTCTCATTGATTACCTGTAGCCAGCTACCCCCAATTAAAGCTACGTACTACTATCATCTTTGAAACTTAAAACACACACAAAATAATGCCTATAATCTAATGTAAAACAACTCAATTATAATCTTGGGGAAGGACCCTAGGCACCAATTGGTCCTCATATCAATTTGTGTTTTAAAACTCCTGAGATTTTAGCCAGACTTCTTTTCTTCGTATTCTTGGCACTACACAATCCCCTTGCTTAGAAAGCTTTCACATGTCTTATGTACTTTAGGGAAAATTGTTATACATCATTTTCTCCCTTCCCCATTTATTACACCAATTACAGTAATTTGTCCCCTAAATTTCACCAGCTACTGTAGTTTTGATAAGGTCTATATGAAAAACTTCACAAACTCCAGGCAGGACAAAACATTACTCAGTTCCTTATCTCTCCTTAGCCATCTGTCTTACTCCCATTTCCTCCTTTTCATAAAGATATTTAAAGAGGCTCCTTGACATAGTGAATGTATCTGGGGTGGCAACAGTGAACAAGACAGGCACGGTTTCCCTTTCCACTGCATCTTCTTCAGGTGGGTAACTTGGAGTATAGACTATGGTGAAGCAATTATGATAGAATTGTTGTCAGCACTGCTCCTGATCTGAAGGGAGTGTTCAAAACTACACGTATTTTAAGAACTGAATAGAGTTATTAGCCTGACCTTTCCTCTGTAGGATCTGTGAACATGTTTATTATTCTCCATTTAAGAGTAGGGAAAAATGAGAAGAGTTTTTTTCTTAATGAAGAATAAAGAAACAAAGTAAGATATTGCAGCTATTCTTCTGTTAAAAATGAGAGGCCGTAGGAAGTAGTCTCTGGTGTTAGTTCTGTCCATTTGATGTTCGATGGAGCTGCAACATAAGCACTTTGAAGCTTTTTTCTACCACCTTTTTCTGCAGTAACAAGATCAAATGGCTAACTTCTCACTGAGTGTCAAAACTGTTTTCATCATGTTAGTGGTATTTCATCTTTCTTCTGGTAAGTCTATTTTTCAGTCCTGGGTAATTCACTTCCCATATCCTAGAAAATACAGGCATGATTTTTCATCATCTATGAATACAATTAGTTGTTCCACTTATTTTGGTATTTGTGCATTGGTATATGGAAATTGAGGAAAGAGTAAATGCATAAAATTATAGTGGATTTTTTTTTTCTCCATTAACCTATATTATAAAAGAAGAGGAGCAGTGTAGTAGATGTGAATGATTGCTAGATTTGAAGGCCTGGTGTTTTCTTGTTTACCACCTCTACAGTTGAATGTAATTGAACAAATTTATTTCCCTGTTTTGGAGTTCTAATTGTATATTTTACCATGGAATGCTTTAGAGTAAATGTTCAGGTCTGGCATTTGTTGCCTTTCATTCCTAACATCAAAATATTATATCAGCTGGATACTACTTCATAACTCTGGGAATATTGAAATTAAATCATAAAATTTGACAAGGAGTTTGAATTCATTCTTTTCATTTCATAGTAAGTATAAGTTGTCTCCCTCGGGGTTTCTTCAGTGAAGGATCTGCATCCTTGTCTTCTCAAAAGATGTGTTGATATATAATTTTAAAAAATCAGTTTATTTAATCCTTTTCTTTTGTGCAGATATGGTCTTATCTGATGCACCAAATTTTACCCTGCAAGTAAGTTAACTTTCAATCATTAGAAAACTGATGCCTTTAATTATTAAAACTTTTTATTGTAAAATGAATATTGTCTATAATCAAAAGGCTATCATATAAAGAAAAATCCTAAATTATTATCTCTCTCCCAGAGAATTTATAGGAACTCCAGGACTCCAAAATCTCCTTTATTCATGTAGACATTCCTCCTTGACAGTGGTGTAGTACTCTATTTTCTGAAACTGCAAAATGTTTTCCAAGTACCTGCATTCTTGCACTTACATGATTTGCAATATTTTTAAATTATAGTTAAAATCTTAGCTATATTATATACAGAGTGCTAAATTATACTTAATTGTTAATACTTTTGCATAAGCATTTCAAGGTAATAGACAAATAGACAAATTCCTATAGACAGATAGACAAATTGTGCATACAGTAGTAAGACAAATAGACAAATTTCTAGAAAATCTGTTCTACAAAAGAAACTGAAAATATGCAGAAAACTAAAAAGCGAGTGTTTATGAATTATTTCACAAAAGTAACAACTTGACTAGATGATTTAGAACACAACAAATTAACAATGAAAAAGACAAGAAAGAAAGCCCAGAAAAGACATGATTTTAGAAGTCAATTATTAGATTAATTTAAATATGGCATCAGATTCAGACATGGACACTTACAAGAGGTAATGTTACTAATGTCAGTCTTGAGAATAGTTCCAAAAATCCTAAATATAGTTTTAACATATGAAATCTAGCATTGCATAAATTATTGCCAAAATATGACAAAATTCTCTTTGTTGGCAGTATATAACTGATTCATTTCATATATATAATTGATCATATTAATGGGTTACATTTCTGAAAATTATCTTAATAAAAATTTATATAAGCTTTGGGCAATCTACTTCCATAGTGATACCACCTCAGAAACCCAAGAAAGGGTTGCTATGAGTTGGATCCAACTCAATGGCAGTGGGTTTGGTTTTGGTTTGGTCAGAAAAAGTAATTTGCCTATGTTAACATATTTTAGAAAAGCAGAATAGGTTATATTGCTTATGCATGTAGCTTTCAAATACATTCCAAATTAAATAATTAAATAATACTTTGTTTTATGAATAACCCATATCTGGTGAAGGTGTGAAGAGAATAAGTGAGTGATAAATAAAAAAAAAAAAATGAGTTTGAAGTGCCCTTGGGTGAGAGGGCTATGAAACTTGAAGAGGAAAAACAATGTAGGCTACAAAGTTTTATATTTTTTTTATTTTTTTTATTATTTTATTTCTGCTTCCATGGTTTTTGTTTTGTTATTGATCTGTAATGAAAGAAATGTGTAAATCCTTTAATCCTACTTTTATATATGGTATTTCATAATGACCTATTAAAAATATACTTTTCAGTAGTCTACTTTGATTATATCTATGTTATTTCTCTGTTTTTTATAGCCAGACTGTAAGAAATATGCACACCGTCCATTATATTTTTGTCCCAGAAATTTAAGAAATACCTGTGGATCCAATGGTGTCACTTACGGCAATGACTGTATGTTTTGCAGTGCACAGAGGTAGGAGCACAATAGTAAATATTTTCCTTGTTACTTATTGAAATAATAGTCATAAGACACTTGGAGCTACTACCTACCAGTTGCTCTTTTTTTGGGGGGGGGGCATGATGTTTACAGAGCAAATTGGTTTTCCATTCAATAATTCATACATATTTTGTTTCGTGACATTTATCGCATTCCCTACAATGAAAAAACACTTTTCCTACTCCCTCCCTGTGTTTACCTTTTTTTTTGTCCTTCTTGGCTAGTCCTTCCTGCCTTCTTAGCTTTATATCTGAGCAAATCCTTTTGATCTCCTATGTTTGATTGTTCTAATAAGTGTACACCTTAGTGGTACTATTGTTGCCCTTATTGGCCTGTTTATCATTTTGCTGAAAATTGAGGCAAAGGGGTGAGTTCAATTTCAAGACTGAAGGGTGTCTACTGGTCTCTATCAGACCACTAAGCATCATTTTTTTTTATGACTTTGAGTTTTGTTTCACATTTCTCTTCCACTCTATCCCGGTCTTCCTATAGTGATCCTATCCAAAGAGATCAGCAGAGGTAGACAAGCACTATCTAAATCTTCTAGTCTCAGAGTGGAGGAGGCTGGGGTTCATATGGTCCATTAGTCTTTTTGACTAATTGTTGCCTTGTGCCTTTTATTCTCTTCATTCTTATTTGTTCTGGACAAGGAAAGACCAATATTTGCACCTTAGATAGCCACTCACAAACTTTTGAGAACCAGCCACTACTCCTCAAAGTACAATGTATTAACAGTCTTTGAGTACTATGTTATGTCAACAGAATTTATTGTCTCCTGTGACCATGGTCCCGAGCCCTCATGCCCAGTGACTCCTTCCCTCAAAGTATTTAGTTATTGTTTCATAATTTTGCCCCCTGTATTCTCTAGTGTATTCTTGGACATATTGGTAGCACATATTGATATATATGCAGAAATATCCACTGTCAAGCCTGTATATATCAATGGTTATGGTCCCATTCACACAGAACTACCTTGTGCTCTTAATCTCCTCACAGTATATACAGAACAACACAATTGTCTTATTTCTATTAAACCCTGAAGAAACTTATTGGAACTGTACCTTGGAACCACAGGAGCTTGAAGGAATAGACTGCAAGATCTCCATCTTATCCTTTGTTCAAATGCTCTTTCAGGAAGAAGCACTTAGGCACAATCAAGAATTCTGATATATTGTGTTCTTTCTATTTTTCTACAGAGAGAGCAATGGTGAAATTACTTTTATGCATTACGGCCCATGCTAACTTCATGATGTGGTTCTACATTGATATGATCCCTGTTGTAATCTTGTTTTCATAGTAGATTTTAAGAAACAGTCTTTTTTGATCCATATCTAAAGTACCGGATGAATAGAAGAATCCTGTGTTTAGACCAAGATGGACTACAAGAATTTCATGCTTAATTCCAATTCTAAAATCCTGTAATATTAAAACTTGAATTGTTTGTCAATGTCTAAATATTTGATGAAAATTTTAAAAATTATTAGTTTAATTATATGTTATTATATGAAACCTGAAATAGAAGAAATTTCTCAATCAATAAATGCTTAATAAATGTGTTGCATCATACCTACTCTATTGAAATTATTTTTGTATTTGTGGTTGAGCAGTGGGGTAATATATAAAATACACAATGATAGTTAAGGCAATTTTTTTTTGTCTAATTTGTCTTTGGTGTGAATGATAAATATAATTATCTGAGACTGCTCTGTTATAATGAATTAAAACATTCAAGAACAAGATCTGGGTACCTTTGGATACCTGAAATTTTAACCAGTGCTCCAGGTTAAGTGGAGTGGCTGAGGGAGGCTGAAAGGAAGTGAGGTGGCACAGCAGGTTTGGAGAGGCTGAAGGAGCCAGGAAGAAAGTGAGGTGGTGTGTTGGGTTTGGAGTGGCTGAGGGAGGCTGGAAAATAAGTGGAGAGGTTTGTAATAGCTAAGGGAGATGAACTTGTCTGTCAGTTTGTCATTCTGTGGTAGTAGCTAAGACAAACTTGGAAGAAGGAAGAGGGCATCCACTTCTCAAATAATTGGCCAATGAGTTGGTAAGATGGCAGAATAGGCAGACAAACTATACAGACCCTCTTTAACAAAGAAAAGGGGAATCAATTAACACAGATACAAAAGATAATCCTGGAGCCCTGAGCTTTGAAAGGACAGATACAGAAGTGGGCTAAACTCCAACTAGTAGAGGAACTTTCATGAAAATACCAAAAAACATGACATAAGGGGCTGCAGTCTGTCAGCAATTTTGATGGCATGGACAGCTTGGATATTGCCAAGTGGTGTTAGGATCTAAGAATTAACTTAAAAATTGGCCCTGATAGCCAGGAGCTGCATGGAGAACTACACTGCTGGCTGGTGAAGAAAAGGGGAAGCAGCAAAGAGGGAGACAGGCTGAGCTGTGGACTTTTGGCTGTCTGGAGGGCACAGGCATTTTGAATGTTTCCAAGCAGTTTGACCATTTTGGATATTTAAAGCAATAGCGTTCTCTCAGATTCCAGGCACCTAAGAATAGGCTCCACTTGCTGGGGACCACAAAGACATTCTGGACATGAATGACTGGAAAGGTGAGATATTCCCCTTCTTACTCTTATATCTCACACCTTCTTGGTTTACAATGGTGCAGCCATCCTTCATTCCCATCTACCTTCTGGGCTGGCAGGAATTTCATACTAGACTCTGTGCTCCAACAAAGCCTGGGTGCCCTGGACTCCCCTGCCTAGATTTTGTTTTTCCATTTCTTTTTTTTCTTTCACTTTGTTCATTTTTATCTGTTTTAAAATTATTATTATCATTTTTTTAATCCTTTTAATTATTATTCTTTTTCTTCCCTTCCCAGGTTCTAGTTTCAGCTTTTTCTCTCTTCCTTGTTCCTGGTTTCCATTTATTTCTTTCTCATGGTTAACCCCATTCCTTTTCTTTTTATATTTTTCCCATTTTTTTCTTCATTACTCTCTTACTCTACCTCTTTTTACTAATTGCCCATTCCCACGATATTGTTTTTTTTTTTTTTTTTTTCTTCTTTTTGATGACTGTCCAATGAACCTCAAGCAGGGTCAAACCCAAAAGAAAATCACCAAGACATATCATCATCAAACTCATCAGTACCAAGACAAAGAAAAATCTTGAAAGCAGCATGGGAAAAATGAAAATTTACCTACAATGGGCAACCAATAAGAATAAACACTAATGTCTCACCAGGAACCATGCAAATGAGAATGGGTATATAGATAAAATGGTATATAGATAAAACACTGAAATATAAAAAATTCTAACCAAGAATTATAGGCCCAGCAAAATTGTCCCTCAAATATGATGGTGAAATTGGTATATTTCCAGAGAAGTGTAAATTAACAGAATTTGTTCAAACCAGACAAACCTTACAAGAGATACTAAAGTGAGTCCTTTGAACAGAGAACCAATAATAGCAAACAACAACTGAGCATTAATATACATGATGACATAACCCAGAAACCAAAACAGCTATGGATGTACCCAAAGTAAAGTAAGCTTATAAGACTGTAAACAGGGAAAGAGAGAAATCAATTGGCAAATGAGGACAACTACAAACAAGAAGAGGGGAAATACTGTGTAGTTACAGAACTAAATGGTGAGTAAGTCAAGAGAGTTTCAAGATAGAATGGACTGTTCTAAACTCAGGGAGAAAATTATAAATCACAGAGTAACCTCAAAGAAAAATGATAAACCTTCACGTCACAATAAAAAATAGGACAAGCACAAATATTTAGGAAATACTAAAGCAATAGCAACAAAGGAAATGATAAAACAATTCATAAACATACTCAGCTCAGCACAGAGAAATTATATGAAATAAAGAAACCAGGAACACCATGAAGAAACAAATAACAAAATGACAGCAACCAATTCATACTTGTCAATAATTACACTGGATTTCAAAGGATTAAATGTACCACTCAAGAGATGGAGAGTTGCAGACTGGATAAGAAAACATAACCCATTCATACTCTTTTTAAAAGAGACACATCTTAGAGACAAAGACAAAAATAAAATAAAAATCAAAGGTTGGAAAAAAATATATCAAGCAAATGGCAACCAAAAAAGAGTAGGAGTGGCAATATTAATTTCTGATCAAATTGATTTTAAGACAAAAACCACACACAATAAGAGACAAGGAGGGACATTACATAATGATTGAAGGATCAATTAAACAAGAAGGCATAGCCATAATAAATATCTATGGACCCAATGAAAGAGCCCCAAAACACATAAATCAGACTTTAACATAACTGAAAAGAAAAATAGATGAATCCACAGCCATATTAGGAGACTTTAATACACCATTTTCAATGAAAGATAGAAAACTGGAAAGAAATTTAACAAAGATGCAGGAGAGCTAAACAACACAATCCACCAACTGACCTTATAGACATCTATAGAGCACTTCACCCAAGACCAGCACAATATACCTTCTTTTCCAGTGTACATGGAACATTCTCCATGATAGACCACATGTTAGACAAATGGAGGAAATCACAAGATAAAAGAGCTGAACAGAAGATTTCAAAGACTAGCTCGACAAGACAAAGCCAATTACTATAACAAAATAAGCAAAGACCTGGAGTTAGAAAACCAAAAGGGAAAAACACATTCAGCATTTCTCAAGCTGAAAGAACAGGAAAGAAATTAAGCCTCACATTACAATACTGAAAGATTCTATGGGCAAAATATTGAATGATGCAAGAAGCATCAAAAGAAGATGGAAGGAATACACCAAGTCACTGAACCAAAAAAAACTGGTCAATCATCACCCATTCCAGGAGGTGGCATATGATCAAAATCCAATGGTATTGAAGGAAGAAATTGAAGTTGCACTGAAGGAATTGTCAAAGAACAAGGCTCTAGGAATTGGTGGAATACACATTGAGATGTTTCAACAAGTGGATGCCTCAATGGAGGCACTCACTCAGATGCCAAGAGATTTGAAAGACACCTACCTGGCCAACTGACTGGAAGAGATCCATATTTGTACCCATTCCAAACAAAGGTGATCCCACAGATTGTGGAAATTATCAAATAATATCATTAATATCACACATAAGTAAAATCTTACTGAAGATAATTCAAAAATGATACCAGCAGTATATTGACAGAGAACTTCCAGAAATGCAAGTTGGATTCAGAAGAAGTTGTGGAATGGGGGATATCATTGCTGTTGTCGGAAGGATCTTGGTAAAGAATACCAGAAAGATGTTTTCCCTATGCTCTTGAGTGTACAAAATTATTTGATTGTGGGGATTATAACTAACTGTGGATAACATTGAAAAGAATAGGAATTCCAGAACACTTAATTGTACTCATTAGGAACCTGTACATAGACAAGGAGGCTGTCATTCAAACAGAACAAGGAGACACTTCATGGTTTAAAATCAAGAAAGGACTGTGTCAGGGTTGTATCCTTTCACCATACATATTCAATCTATATGCTGAGCAAATAATCCAAGGAGCTGAACTATATGAAGAAGAATGTGGCATCAAGATTGGAGGAAGAATCATTAGCAACCTGTGATGCGCTGGCAACACAACTTTGCTTGCTGAACCTGAGGATGACATGAAGCACTTACTGATGAAGACTGAAGAATATAGTCTGCAGTATGGATGACATCTCAATATAAAAAAAAGCAAAAATCCTCAAAACTGACTCTATAAGCAGCATCACAATAAATGGAGAAAAGATTGAAGTTTTCAAAGACCTCACATTGCTTGTTTCTACAGTCTACATCAATGGAAGCAGCAGTCAGCACATCAGAAGATATATAACACTGGGCAAGTCAGCTGCAAAGGACCTCTTCCAAGTGCTGAGGAGCAAATATCTCTGCTTGAGGACTAAAATGTACCTGACACAGTCATGATATTTTCAATCACTTCAAATGCATGTGAGAGCTGGACAATGAATAAGGAAAACAGAACAAGAATTGATGCTTTTGGGTTGTGGTGTTGTAGAAGAATGCTGAAAGTGCCATGGACTTCTAAAAGAAGTAACAAATCTGTCCTGAAGGAAGTGCAGCGGGAATGCTCCTTGGAAGTGAGAATGGCCTGACTTCTCACCTACTTTGGTCATGTTATCAGAAGGGACCATTCCCTGGAGAAGGACGTCATGCTTGGTAAGGTGGAGGGTCAGCAAAAGAGGGGCATGCCCTCAATGAGATGGATTGACATAGTGATTGCGGCAATGGGTTCAAGTATAGCAAGAATTGTGGAGCTGACGTGGGACTGGGTGGTGTTTCATTCTGTTGTGCATGGTGTCACTATGAGTCGGAGATGACTCAAGGGCACCTAACAAGAACAACATGCAAAACCAACAGCCAACATTATTCTCAATGGAGAGAGACTGAAAACATTCCCCTTGAAACAGGAACCAGGCAAGGGTGACCTCTATCACTACTTCTATTAAACATTGTATTGGAAGGCTGGTGGTTCAAACCCACCAGCCACTCCTCAGAAGGGAGGTTGTGCAATATACTTCTGTAGTGATATGGCCTCGGAAACCCAAGGAGGAGTTGCTATGACTCAGATCCTACTTGACAGCAGTGTTTTTGGTTGAGTGTAATAGACAAGAAAGGGAACTTGAAAACTTCCAAATTGGTAAAGAAGATGTAAAACTATCAACTAAGAGGTCCACAATCCTTGCCCTATTTGCTGGTGATAAGATCTTATACCAAGGAGTCAACTTCAGGGATCCAGGTGAGGAGAGGGAACACAGGCCACACCCCAAATCAGCAGGGCAGAAGAATGGGAGAGGAAAGGAATAAGCCTGGGGACTGGGACAGAGTGAGGAGTCAGCCACAGGGATCCAGGTAAGGGTGGTAGGAGAGGTTTCCAACAGAGAGACAAACTTGTCTGTTGGTCTGTCCTAATGTGGTGACATGTTGATGTGAGTCTTGAGGCTGAGCCACTGGTGTTTCAAACCCAGCAGGGTGCACATGGTGCCTAGGTATCAGCTTACAGACTGAGACAGACTAGGAAGAAGGAAGAGGCCGTCCACTTGTCAAAGAATTGGCCAGGGAAAACCTTATGAATAGCAAAGAAACACTGTCTGATACATTACAGCACAACTTTATGAATAGTTGGGATAGGTTAGAAGGCTCTCAAAATAGAACTGGGAAAGATCTGCATCATCAGCGTAAACCCAGCCTTACTCATATGCATAAAGTAAAGCTTTCAAGACCTCCATTTGCTGATGTGGTACCACTCAAATTGAGGAGAAACAGCTGCAAACATCCATTAATCATCAGAACATGGAATGTACGAAGTATGAATCTAGGAAAATTGGGAAGTTGTCAAAAATGAAATGGAACCTATAAAGATTGATACCCTCAGCATTAGTGAGCTGAAATGGATGGGTTTTGACCATTTTGAATCAGATAACCATATGATCTACTATGCCAGGAATGACAGTTTGAAGAGGAATGGTGTGGCATTCATCATCACGAAGGATGTTTCAAGACCTGTCCTGAAGTACAATGCTGTCAGTGATAGGATAATGTCCATACGTCTACAAGGAAGACCTGTTAATATGACTATTATTCAAATTTATGCCCCAACCACCAAAGCCAAAGATGAGGAAATTGAAGATTTTTATCAACTTCTGCAGTCTGAAATCAGCTGAACATGCAATCAACATATGTTAATTATCACTGGTGACTGGAATGCAAAAGTTGGAAACAGAGAAGAATCACCAGTAGTTGGAAAATTTGGCCTTGGTGACAGAAATAATGCTGGAAATTGCATGATAGAATTTTGCAAGACCAATGACTTATTCATTGCAAATACCTTTTTTCAACAACACAAACAGGGACTTCACCAGATGGGACAAACAAGAATCAAATTGACTACATCTGTGACAAGAGACAATGGAAAAGATCAATATCTTTAGCCAAAACCAGGCCGGGAGCTGATTATGGAAAAGACCATCAACTGCTCATATGCAAGTTCAACTGGAAGTTAAAGACAATTAAAACAAGTCCAAGGGAGCCAAAATATTATCTTGAATACATCCTCCTGAATTCAGAGATCATCTAAAGAATAGCTTTGATGCACTGAACACCAAAGACCGAAAACCAGAAGAATTATGGGGGGATATCAAGAACATTATCCATAAAGAAAGCAAGAGATCACTAAAAAGGCAATAAAAGAAGAGAAGACCAAAATGGATGACAGAAGAGACTCTGCCCTTAAGCAGAGAATAGCTAAAACAAATGGAAGAAATGACAAGATAAAAGAACTGAACCAAAGGTTTTAAAGAGCAGCTTAAGCAGACAAAGCCAATTACTATAATGAAATGTGCAAAGACCTAGAGTTAGAAAACCAAAAGGGAAGAACACGCTGGGCATTTCTCAAGCTGAAAGAATTGAAGAAAAAAATTAAGCCTCGAGTTGCAATACTGAGGAATTCTATGGGCAAAATATTGAATGATGCAGGAAATATCAAAAGAAGATGTCAGGAATGCACAGAGTCACTGTACCAAAAAGAACTGGCAAATCTTCATCCATTTCAGGAGGTGGCATATGATCTAGAACCAATGGTACTGAAGGAGGAAGCCAAAGCTGCAATGAAGGAATTGGCGAAGAACAAGACTCTGGGAATTGA
>NW_006921697.1:1551532-1554982 GCF_000298275.1 Orycteropus afer afer
GGTTCAAACCCACCAGCCACTCCTCGGAAAGAAGGTTGGGCAACCTACTTCCATAGTGATACTGCCTCAGAAACCCACGGAGTGGTCTCTATGAGTCGGGTCCGACTCGACGCCACATAACAACATAACAACAATAAGGGACACTAAAGACCTGTACAAAGAAAACTATAAAACACTACTTCAAGAAACCCTAAGATATCTACATAAATGGAAAAGCATGCCATGCTGGTGGATAGGAAGATCGAACATTGTGAGAATGTGAATTCTACCCAAAGCCGTCTATACATTCAATGCAATCCCAATCCAGATCCCATCAACATTCTTTAAGAATATGAAAAAATCAATCACTAACTTTATATGGAAAGGAAGGAGATCTCAGATAAGCAAAGTACTATTGAAGAAGAACAAAGTAGGAGATCTCACCCTCCTGGATCTTAAAACCTAGTATACAGCCACAGTAGTCAAAACTGCCTGGTATTGGTATAATGACAGACACATAGACCAATGCAATAGAATTGAGAACCCAGAAATACATCTTTGACCTATGTTCAGCTGATCTTTGATGAAGGGCCAAAATCCATTCAATGGGGAAGAGATTGTCTGTTTAACAAATGATGCTGGAAAAACTGGATATTCATTTGCAGAAAAATGAAACAAGAGCTATACCTCACATAGTACACAAAAATGAACTACAGATGGATCAAAGAGTTAAATGTGAAACCTAAAACTATAAAATTTCTCAAGAAAAAACTAGGGTCAAATTTTGAGCCCTAATATATTGCATAAATAGACTACCAAACATAACCTAAATGCACAAACAGCACAAGATAAACTAAATGAATGGGACCTTCTAAAAATTAAATTTTTATGTACTTCCAAAGACTTCTCAACTAGAGTGAAAACAGAACCCATAGATTTGAAAAAAAAAATATTTGGCAATGACGTGTCTGGCAAGGGACTTATCTCCAGAATTAATAGAACACTTCAACACCTCAATGACAAAAAGACAAAAAATCCAATTTAAAAATGGCCTGAAGATATGAATAGACACTTCATAAAGGAGGATATTCAGGCAGCCAACAAACATGAAGAAATGCTCATGATCATTAGCCATTAGAGAGATGCAAATCAAAACAACAATGCGATACCATCTTGCCCTAGCACTAGTAGCAAAGTTCAACAAGACAGAAAATAACAAATGTTGTCAAGGATGCTGAAAGAATAGGACTCTTATCCACTGCTGATGGGACTGAAACATGATAAAACGACTGTGGAAAGCACTATGGTGATTCCTTAAAACTGCTGGAAGTACCATTTGACCCAGCCATTCCATTACTATGTATATATCCTAAAGAAGTGAGAGCCAGGACAAAAACAGATATATGCACACCCATGTTAATCAAAGCACTATTTACAATAGTCAAAAATGGAAACAACCTAGATTCCCAACAACAAAACAACGGATAACCAAACTATGGTACACACACACAATGGAATACTCTACAACCCTAAAGAATAACATAGAATCTGCAAAACACTGCATAACATGGGTGAACTTGGAGGACATTATGCTGATTGAAATAAGTCAGTTACAGAAGGACAAATATTGTATTAGTCCATTATTGTAAAAACTCAAGGAGAGGTCTATATATGGAAGGAAATTTTCTTTTTGGGTACCTGGAGGGAATAGGATGGAAGGAAATACTGCTGGATAGGTAGAGACAAGTATTGACTAAGGTGAAGAGATCGGCAATGTACTAAATGAGACCAATCAACACAGTGACATTGAGGAAGAGGAAGACATAATGAGTGCATCAGCAGTATAGACAACAAAGATGAACCTTTTGCACATACAGTATTGTGCTGTCAGTGAAGGCAAACATTGATATATATATGGGTGGATAGATGGGTGCACAGACTGAGGTATTAGGTATGTCTATGCAGTGGGGAGTTTGCACAAGACCATGTATAGAGTTGTCAGACAATGTTTCTACAAGAGTATTTGTATGTTCTGTAAGAATTTCCAGGTATACAGTAGAGCTGACAAGGGTCAAGGTTGTAGTCACCTCTTGGCCATGGTCAACTACTCAGAGGGAGTGAGTAGTTGAACCTGTTGGCTTGGGACCATAGTCACAGGGGATATCAAGCTCAATTGGCATAACATACTACACAAAATATTTTTCCACATCCTACTTTTGTTAGTAGTGACTGGCATCTTAAAAGTTTGCAAATGGCCATCTAGATGCAATTTCTCCTCATCCAAAGCAAAGAATAATGAAGTAAACCAAAGAAACATGGAAACAATTTGTCCAAGTGACTGGTACAACATGCGATCCTCAGCCTATATGCTCATGAGACCAGAAGAACTAGATGGTGCCTGGCTACCACTGGTAACCACTCAGAGGGGAATCTCTCTAGGAAATCCTGAACAGAGTGGGAGAACAACATGGAATAAAACTCAAAATGTTTTTATTTATTTATTTATTTTTTTAAAAAAAGGACCAGATTTGCAGGTCTGGTAGAGCCTGATGGAACCACTGAGACTATGGCCACTAACTGCCCTGTTGGTCTGGAATTTAATTCACTCCTGAAGCTTCCTGTCAAAAAAAAAAAAAAAAGGACAGGCATATCAGCTGAATATTTACAATAGGTAGATACACTCCTTGGAGACATCAATCATGGGAAAATAGAAGGGCTATGTATACACAGAGAGACAGCTCAGGGGGCAGGAGTGCATGGGAGAGAAGGACACAAGGAAGCAATAATCATTAAAAAAAAAAAAAAAAGAGGAAGAAGAAGTAAAAGAAAATTGTGAGATGTGGGGTGTGGCACCCAAGCTCTGCCAGGGCACAGACTAGGATGAAATTCCTGCAGGGGAAGAAGTTGAGTGGAAATGGGAGGATGGCCACACCCCTGTTCACCAAGTGGGGACAGGATACAAGAATAACAAGAATATTGCACCTCTCCAGTCATCAGTCTCCAGTGCAGTTTGCTGTGCTGTCTTCTCCAGGTGGATCCCACTCCCAGGTCACAGTAGAAGCAAGAATTCCATCTGCACACACTCAAAATGGCTGCCTTAGCTGCTTGCAAACATATAAAATGGCTGCACCATCAGGACAGCCTCCAGGAGTCCAGAAGTCCACCTCCCATTCCTCACTGTTCTCCCTTCTGATCACCAGGAACCAATGCAGTCTTTGCTCATGCACCCTTAGTGACCAGAGCCGATTCTGAGGTTGCTGTGGGAAATAATCAAAATGGCTGTACCTTAAGGACACCTGACACTCTGTAGCTCCATTTATCTACTTACTGTTTCATTCAGGTTCTTCTATTAGTTGGTACTTAATCCACTTCTTTATGTTGTTGTTAAGTGCCATCGAGTCGTTTCCGACTCATAGCGACCCCATGCACAGCAGAACAAAACACTGCCCGATCCCGCGCCAGCCCCACAAT
>NW_006921697.1:1557547-1576726 GCF_000298275.1 Orycteropus afer afer
TTGTCTCTCCTCACCTGTAACCCTGGGGCTGACTGCTCTTCTGTCCAGGTTCCTGGCTTTTATCCCCTTTCTCCTGCTCTTCCAGCCTGCTACTCTGCGTGGACCTGAGTTTCTTTATACTTCCTTTCAAAGCTCAGTGTTCCAAGATTGTCTTCTGTATTAGTTTTGCTTTGTTGCCGAAGGCCAGTGTAGGTTTTATACCTATTCTGCCATCTTACTGGAACTTGTCAATCTAATTCTTCTTCCTCTCATTTGATGCTCAGAATTCCAGGATCATTTTTTCATATGTGTTTCACTCACTTTTTCTCTGTTGTAGAGGGATTAGGTGGAATGTGTTAAGAGGATGCCATCTTGCCTCCTTCCTGAGGTTGTAAATATTTAAGGAAGCAAACCACCTCATCTTTTTCTGTGTAGTGGCTGGTGGGTTTGAACTGCTAACCTTTTGGTTAGGGGCCAAATGCTTTAACCACCAGAACTCTTTAAGAGAAGGAAAACAAAGCAAAACAAAACAAAAAACCAGCTGTTTGGCTTAAACTGCTCACCTCTGTTTAGCAGCCAAATAAATGCCTTACCCACTATGCCACCAGAGGTCCTTCAAGAGGAGGAAAGGCCAGCTTAATTAGGAGTTAGTGGGGTTGAATTAGTTCTTTTAAACTAAGATGATTTTTTAAAATTGGGGCCTATGTTGTTTGTCTCATGGAAAAAGGCAGTATGTCTCAGTGCCCTTATTACAATCATCCTGAGGGGTTTCTGCAATGGACTTTTTCATATGTCTTTCTGTTCATGTGGGTCAAAGCTAATTCCACCATCTTGGAATTTAATTTTTAATTTTAAGTAAATTCTCAATTCTGGATGGGACATTTCATATACCTTTGAAATGTAAGAATTTTTCTCGTGCATTTAAGGAAGGAAATGGACTGCTTTATTAGCTGAATAGTATGTGCCCTTAATATGATGCAATAAGAATGACATTTTACCTCTTTCTTTTTCTCCCAAAAGCCTGTAAATGAAGTATAATCATGAGAAAAAAAGAGAAAAATCTCAGCTGAAGAACATTCTAGAAAATCCTTGAGCAGTATACTTCAAAATGTTTAAGGTAATCAAAAACAAGAGCTGTCTCAGAATCTGTCATATACAAGAAAAGCATGTATAACTATGATGACTTATGTTCTATATAAGGTCACTAGGAGTGGAAATCTACTCAACAACACCTAACAATACCCTATGATCCAACAATTGCATACTGGGTATTTAACCTATACCCCCCAAAAAAAATAAATAAATATAAACCACCTCTCTGCCATGGAGTCAATTCTGACTCATAGTGACCCCTCCTAGGGTTTCTGAGGCATTATCTCTACGGAAATAGATTTCCCAGTATTCCTTCTGAGGAGTGGCTTGTGAGTTTAAACCACCAGCCTTCTGGATAGCAGTCAAATGCCTTAAGCACTATGCCACCTGAGGTCCTATTTATTTATTTATATATTTATCTGATAGAAAATAAAATTTAAATCCATACAAATCTTTGATATGAAGTTGCCTGGCAACTTTATTTATAACAGCCCCAGATTGGAAATGACGTAAGTGTTCTTCAATGAGTAACTGGATAAAAAAAATTATAATACATCTATACAATGCGATAGTGCCCAGAAGTAAAGAAGAATCTACTTATAATACTCATAACAAGCAGTAGATATGTCAGATGCATTATGATGAGGGAAAAAGACCAGTCTCAAAATCGTACTTACTTTATTCTTCCATTTCTATTAGATTTTCCAAGTCACAATATTATAATGATTAAAAAAAGAAGAAGAATGGATCCCATGGGATGGCTGGTGTGACAATAAAAGGATAACAAGAGAGGGTTTATTTGTGATTATGGAACAGGTCTCTATATCCTGATTACGATAGTGAATACACTACATCTATAAATGTAATTAAATTTTATAGAATTATACTTTAGAGACTGTGCACAAGAGAGAACATGTAGAAAATGGAGAAATTAGAGTAAGTTCCTTAGTTCAATTAATAGTAATAAAACATGTCAATTTGTAGGTTTTGCTATAGTACTATGGTAAAGTAAGATTTAACACTGCAGAAGTTTGATAAGAACTACACAGTAACTCAATGTATTATAAGAGAATCTTATTCTGATTCTAAACATTTTTCAAACTCAAACTAATAAAATATTCAAAAGGACAGAAATCAGATCAATGGTTCCCTTGGGACAGAGTAAGAAGAATTAAATACAGGTCAGGAGAACAGAATTTTAGGGAGAGATTCTATATTTTGATTGTGGTATTTACACATTTGAATACTTTTCTCCAAATTTATAGAACTGCATTCCAATAATGTTTAATTCTACAATGTACATACTCAAGCTAACTGGAAAAATCATTTTTAAAAGCCAGTCACAGTTTACATAGTTAAATAGTTTTAAAAGGTTATACTTAATTTTGTCGGTATATTTATCTATGTATAGTATATGAAGGTCAATTTTTGTTTTTGTTTTTAACTTAGACCAATGAAATGAATAACGTTTAGGCCTGTTGAGTTTTTAATCACACATAACTGTCCCTGGATGTGAAGACCCATAGTTGTTCCTCACAATTTAAAAGTTTTGGCCAGCATTTCTAAATTCCTATATGAATAAACCCACCAGCCACTCCTCGGAAGGAAGGTTGGGCAATCCTACTTCCGTAGTGATACTGCCTCGGAAACCCAAGAAGGGGTCGCTATGAGTCGGGGCCGACTCGACGGCAAACAACAACAACAACATATGAATAATTGGAGCTCTGGTAGCATAGTGGCTAAGGCACTTGACTGCTAACCAGAAGGCTGGTGGTTCAAACCCACCAGACACTCCTCAGAAGGAAGATGGGGAAATCTACTTCCATAATGATACTGCCTTGAAACCCAAGGAGGGGTCGCTATGAGGTGGGTATGGCTTGATGGCACATAACAACAACAACATATGAAGAATAGGTCCCAAATAAATTAAAAATTGAGTATTCTTTAGGTGCAGTGATGTTTTTCTTGATTTTTTGTTGTGTTTTGTTTTTCTTTGAATGATTCCTGTTACTGAGGACAAATTGTCCATTCGATCCACAACAGAGTCACTTCTACTTGATTGTTTTGCCTTGTCTCCTTTGTGTGTGTTTTAATTGACATTTGGGTGAAAGTTTGCAGAATAAATTGGTTTTCTATTCAACAATCTGCACATCTTCTGTTTTGTGACAGTCACTGAAATACCCACTATGCAACAGTGTTCTTCCAATATCCTTCCCACACCCACTCTTTCCCTTCATCTTTCCTTCCTATCACCATCAGCCTTCCTAAGTTATCTCTAGGCAAAAGGGGTCCAGATCAAGAGTGATCTCATATAGTTGATTGTTGTAATGATTACATATCTTCCTAGTGTTACTGTTCACCAGGTGTATCAATTGGCAGAAAGCTGAGCCACAGGAGTTAGTTTCATTTCCTGGTTTAAAGGGTGTCTAAAGGCCACAAGTCTCCATTTGACTGGTAAGTATGGTCTCTCTCTCTCTCTCTCTCTCTCTAAATCATTTTTAATTTACTTCCTCATTTTTCTATTTTTCTACACTCTATCTGGGACCTTTTATTGGATCCCTTTCAGAGCAATCAGCAGTGGTAGGCAGGCACCACATGTTAGAAGACCTTTGCTCATTTTGAGTTTAGTAAATATGGAATTCTGAAACTATTTTTTAGTATAGTTTATTGTCTAAACAAACAAACAAAGAAACACTTGCACTATATAATGACCTAAGGAGAGTACAGAAAAATCTTAGTTGAGATTTCATATGCTTAAGTTAAACCCAGGTACTGTCTTTAATTGTTCAAAGTGATAGGTTTCTTAGCTCCCAATTTCTGGGAGCAATAACACTGGGTAGATTGAACTGAAGACTGCTCAATATCTCTGTTTCTTTTAGAATCTCAATCATCTTACAGAAATAATTTTCTCCTATGTATTCTATCTCTGGTACAATTTGATTAATATATATATTTCTCATGAAGCCATATTAATGAATCAAACTATTCCCTTTACTAATTTTTCTGTAAAAAAAAAAAATCTTTGCAATCATCTGTGAGTTATGGACAGTCTCTCTTATCATTGTCTGCTGAAAAAAAATCAATATATATATATATATATATATACACATATACATATATAAGCAGTCCAGGATCAGGGCATAAAGGGATTCCCAGTAACTTCAACTCTAGGCTTCAATTACTTTTCCCTCAAATGCCATGCACCAGAAGAATTGGTGCACCAACATCTCTGATGACACCTTTATGCCATTTGAAGACCATAATACTCAGTTAGGAGTACTTTCTGCACTTATCAGGGTTTTGAGTTCTTTATTAAATTGTCAATGAACAGTGTTAAATGCAAAGTCTCCTTGTGAAATTATAGCAGACCACATCTTCATTTTCTAATGTGGTATGACTCAAAATGAGAAGAAACAAATGCAAACATCCATTAATAATTGGAACATGGAATGTAGAAATTATGAATCTAGGAAAATTAGAAGTTGTCAAAAATAAAATGGAATGCCTACAGATTGGTATACTAGATATCAGTGAGCTGAAATGGACCAGTTTGGGCCATTTGGATTCAGACAAACATATGCTCTACTATGCCAGGTGTTCTGGTTACTGAGTACCACCCTCACAAGAATATACCACAAATGGTATGGCCTTAACAAACAAGAGTTTATTCTCTTACAGTTTGGAGGGTTTCGGTCCAAGTTCAAAGTGCCAGGCTCTAGGGACTGGGTGAAAGCCCCTCAACTTGGGCTTCAGCTTTGCCTCTTGCTCTCGGCCCACTGAAGCTAAAGGCATCTCTTCACTCAGGCAGCTAGTGGCTGCTGATGCTAACAACCCCAAGGTAGACAGATAAAATGGCACAGTCTTAATGTTACCAAACCACATGGCAGGCCATTAATTCAAATCCATTGTCAGTCCCAAGGTCAGCAGAGCATGGAAGGATGCTGAACAATGACACAGGTACATGCAGGCTCCAAATGTGCCATGAGCTAGAGACCATTCCCCAAGACTTCTCCTTATATACAGGAAGCAGACCGCATCCCAAAGGAAGCTACTCAGCTGCTCACAACAGATTCCAACATGGAATTTATTATCAATCACATCATGGGGAATACTACATCCAGCTTCCCAGGCACTCAGCCAGGCCTAACCAAGTTGACACACAAACTTAACCACTACACCAGGAATGAAAAAATGAAGAGGAATGGTATGGCATTCATTATCACAAAGAATACTTCAAGATCTATCCTGAAGTACCATGCTGTCAGTGATAGGATAATATCCACACACCTACAAGGAAGGCAAGGTAATACTACAATTATTCAAATTACATACCAACCACCAAAGCCAAGATTAGGAAATTGAAGATATTTACCAATTTCTGCAGTCTGAAATTGATCAAACATGCAATCAAGCTATGCTGATTACTACTGGTCATTGGAATGCAAAAGTTAGAAACAAAGAAGAATCACCAGTAGTTGGAAAATATGGTCATGGTGATAGAAATAATACTGGAGAACTCAAGATTGAATTTTGCAAGACCATTGACTTATTCATTGCAAATACCTTTTATCAACAACACAAACAAGACCTATGCCCTTGGACTTCACCAGATGGAGTACACAGGAATCAGGTTGACAACATCTGTCACAAGAGTCAATGGACAAGTTCAACTTCTTTAGCCAAAACAAGGCCAGAGGTTGATTGTGGAACAGACCATAAACTGTTCATATATAAGTTCAAGTTGAAGTTAAGGGAAATTAAAACAAGTCTACGTGACCCAAAATATGACTTTGAATATATCCCTTCTGAATTTAGAGACCATCTAAAGAATAGATTTGACTCATCGAACACCAATGAGTGAAAATCAGAGGAATTGTGGGATGACATCAAGAACATCATCCTTGAAGAAAGAAAAAGGTCATTAAAAAGACAGGGAAAGAAGAAAAGACCAAAATGGATGTCAGAAGAGACTCTGAAACTTACCCTTGAATAGACAGAAGCTAAAGGAAATGGGAGAAATGACAAGATAAAAGAGCTGAACAGAAGACTTCAAAGAGCAGCTCAAGAAGACAAAATCAATTGTTATAATAAAATATGCAAAGACATGGAGTTGGAAAGCCAAGAGGGATGAAAATGCTTGGCATTTCAAGCTAAAAGAACTGAAGAAAAAAAAATAAACCTGAAGTTGCAATATTGAAAGATTCTATGGGCAATATATTGAAAGGTGCAGGAAACATCAAAAGATGGAAGGAATATACAGATTCACTGTACAAAAATGAACTGGTCATTGTTCATTCATTTCAGAAGGTGGTATATGGTCAAGAATCAATGGTATTAAAGGAAGAAGTCTAAGCTGCACTGAAGAAATTGGTGAGAAACAAGGCTCTGGGAATTGACGGAATACCAATGGAGATGTTTCAACAAATGGATGCCTCACTGGAGGCACTCACATAGCTATGCCAAGAGATTTGGGAGACAGCTACCTGGCCAACTGTCCAGAAGAGATCCCTATATATCTCCATTCCAAAAAGAGACAATCCCACAAAATGTGGAAATTATTGAACAATATCAATATCACACACAAGTTAAATCTTACTGCAGATAATTCAAAAAGGGTTGCAGCAGTATATTGACAGAGAACTTCTAGAAATTCAATATGGATTCAGAAGGGAATGTGGAAAGAGTGATATCATTGCTGATGTAAGAAGGGTTTTGGCTGAAAGCAAAGAATACCAGAAAGATGATTAATTGTGTTTTACTGACTATACAAAATCATTTGATTGTGTGGATCATAACGAATTATGGATAACATCGCAAAGAATGGGAATTTCAGAACACTTAATTGTACTCATGAGGAACCTGTACATAGACCAAGAGGCTGTTATTCAAACAGAACAAGAGGATATCAGATGGTTTAAAATCAAGAAGAGAATGTGTCGGGGTTGTGTCCTTTCACTATACTTATTCAATCTGTTAACTGAGCAGATAATCTGAGAAGCTGGATTATATGAAGAAGAGTGTGACATCAGGATTGGAAGAAGAATCATTAACAACCTGAGAGATGCTGAAGACACAATTTTGCTTGCTGAGAGTGAGGATGATTTGAAGCATTTACTGATGAAGATTGAAGATTCTATTCTGCAGTATGGATGACACCTCAATATAAAGAAATCAAGAATCTTCACAACTGGACCAATAAGTAGCATCATAATAAATGGATAAAAAGTTGAAGTTGTCAAAGACTTCATATTACTTGGTTCACAATCAACACCAATGGATGCAAGTCAAGATATCAGATGATGTATAGCACTGGGCAAAGCTACTGCAAAAGACTTGGTTCAAGTGCTGAAGAGTAAAGATATCTCCTTGAAGACTAAGGTAAGGTGTGCCTGACACAAGCCATGGTATTTTCAATCCTCTCTAATGCATATGAGAGCTGGGCAATAAATAAGGAAGACAAAAGAAGAGTTCATGCTTTTGAGTTGTGGTGTTGGTGAAGAATGCTGAAAGTACCATGGACTGCTAAAAGAAACTAACAAATCTGTCCTGGAAGAATTGCAGCAGGAATGTTCCTTAGAAGCAAGAATGGCCAGACTTCATCTCACCTATTTGGTCATGTTGTAAGAAGGAACCATTCCTTGGAGAAGAATATCATGCTGATAAAGTGGAGGATCAACAACAAAGGGGAAGGCCCTCAACAAGATGGATTGACACAGTGGCTACAATGATGGGCTCATGTATAGCAAAGATCATGGGGCTAGAACACGACTGGGCAGCATTAAGTTCTCCTGTACATATGGTAGCTATGAGTAGGAGACAACTCTAGGGCACCTAACAACAACAACAACTGGTCTTCCTTGGAGGGATATGGATATTATCCTATCATTGACAGCATTGTACTTTAGGATAGATCTTGAAACATTCTTTGTGATGATAAATGCCACACCATTCTCCTCAGTTTGTCATTACTGGCATAGTATATCATGTGGTTGTCTGATTCAAAATGGCCAAAACCAGTCCATTTCAATTCAGTAATGCCTAGGATATCGATCTTTATGTGTTCCATTTCATTTTTGACAACTTCCAATTTTCCTAGATTCATAATTTGCACATTCCATGTTCTGATTATCAATGGATGTTTGCAGCTGTTTCTTCCCATTTTGAATTGTGCCGCATCAGCTAATGGAGATCCTGAAAGCTTTACTCCATCTATGTCATTAAGGTCATCTCTACGTTGAGGAGGCAGCTCTTCCCCAATTGTATTGTGAATGCCTTCTGACCTGAGGGGCTCATCTTCTGGCACTATAACTGACAATGTTTCATGGCTATTCATCAAGTTTTATAATATATCAGTGTTTCACTGCTATTCATAAGGTTTTTACTGGCTAAGTCTTTAAGAAGTGGATGGCCCTTTCCTTCTTCCAAGTCTGTCTTAGTCTGGAAACTCCACTGAAACCTGCCCACCATGGGTGACCCTGATGGTATTTGAAAGACATGTGTCATAGCCTCCAGCCTCATAGCAACATGCAAGCCACCACAGTACAACAAACTGACAGATGAGTGGTGGCTTGAATTGGGGTTAGTAATTCTTAAATTGGTAAGATGAGGAGGATATGTAACAGATGCCTTTTTGAAATTGCTTTGGTGGACTTCTTTACCTCATTTCTCATGTTAGACATAGAGAGGTTTGTTAGTATAGGCACCAAACCTTAACTCTATTCATTTTAGCCAAAAAATCTTGGCCTAATTTTTTTTTTTTTTGTCTTCTCTGGCTGTTTAAGACTAAGTGTGGAGAGGAATGATCTCTTCTAGGTATAATATGTTTAGGCAGTGTGATTTGTTATTTACCTGGTTTGAGTCCCTAATGTCAAGGCCTACTGGAAGGAAGCAGTCATTTATATCTCTGAAGACAACACTGTCATCCTAAAGCTCAAGCTTGCCTATGCTTTTAGGAATTAGGCAGCTGTAAGATATTGGATACCCACTGTCATTGAGTAGATTATGACTCATAGTGACCCTATAGAATGAATAGAACTTCCTCATAACGTTTTCAAGGCTGTAAATCTTTACTGAAGTAGACTGTTTCATCTTTCTCTCTTGGAGCAGCTTGTGGGTTCAAACTGCTGACTTTTGGTTACCAGCCCAATGCTTTAACTATAGTTCCATTGGAGCTCCTTGAGACATTAGATAGAGGTTTGAAATTAGAGTGATATATTAACTAGGAACTCTGGTGGCATAGCTGGACAATGAATAAGGAAGACAGAAGAGTTGATGCTTTTGAGTTGTGGTGCTGGCGAAGAACGCTGAAAGTGCCATGGACTGCTAAAAGAATTAACAAATTTGTCCTGGAGGAAGTGCACCCAAAATGCTCCTTGGAAGCGAGACTGGCCAGATTTCGTCTCACCTACTTTGGTCATATTGTCAGAAGGGACCATTCCCTGGAGAAGGATGTCATGCTTGGTGAGTTGGAGGGTCGACGAAAAAGGGGGAGGCATTCAATGAGATGGATTGTCACAGTGGCTGTGATGATGGGCTCAAGTATAGCAGGGATCACAGAGCTGGCACGGGATCGGGTAGTGTTTTGTTCTGCTGTGCATGGGGTCACTATGAGTCAGAAATGATTCGACAGCACCTAACAACAACAACAACAACAACTGGTGGCATAGTGGGGAAGACATTTGGCTGCTAGCTAGAAGGTGGGTAGTTAAAACCCACTAGCTGCTCCACAGGAGGAATATGAGACAATCTACTTCTGTAAAGGTTTACAACATTGGAAACTCGATGGAGGCTACTATGAGTCAGAGTAGACTCAACAGAAGTGGGTTTACTGATTAACTCAGCACTATTTTTTTTCTTCCTACTGAGGATACAGGTAATTTTCTTCTCTGACTAGGATGCTTCACCATTAAAAATGAAATAAAACAGTGATATATTCAAAGCATTGTTTAGGGATTTTTAAAAAATAATACTTAAAATTACTTTTCACAGAGTGATTAATTGGGGAATAAAGAAATATTTCCAGATGTAGAGTTATTATGAGATTTTATTGTTTTACTACTGCCTCAAAAGGGTTACCTCATGAGTTACAGGTCTTGAGTAAGCAGTTAACATTGGTTGTAGACACTTCTTACCATATTCTATGTGATTTGGAGTTCCAGTAAAATGGCAGAATAGGTAGCTAAACTACAAAGACCTTCTTCAACAAAGAAAAGAGGAATCAATTGACACAGATGCAGAAGATAATCCTGGAACCCTGAGCTTTGTAAGGAAGGATAGAGAAGTGGACTGAAATCCAACTGGTAGAAGAACCTGCATGAAAACAATGGATAAGGAGACAAACAGAACTGCAGACTATTAGTGATCCTGACTGTATGGACAGTTTGGGTATTTCTAAGTGGCGTTAGGACCTAAGAATTAACCTAAAAATCAGCCCTGCTTGCCAAGTGATGCACAGAGGCACAGGTGGCTGATGACTAAAAAGGGAAACAACAAAGGAGACAGAGTGAGCTGTGGACTTTTGGCTGTCCAGAGAACACAACCATTTTGAATGCTTATAAACACATTGACAAATTTGGATATTTAAAGTGACAGCATTCTCTCAGATTCCAGGGACCTAAGAATACCCTCCACTTTCTGAGAACAGAATGGACATACCAGAGGCTGAGGACTAGAAAGGTGTGATATTCCCCTTGTTACTCTTATACCCCACAACCTCTTGGTGAATGGAAGTGCAGCCATCCGTCACTCCCACCAAACGTCTAGGCCTGTAGGAATTCCATCTCAGTCTGTATGCACTGATGGAGCCTGGGTGTCCTGTCCCACTTCCAGCCCCCAGATTTTTTTTTTTCTGTGTGTTTGTTTTTTAGTATTTTTCTTTTTCTTTTTCTTTCTTTTTGTTATTTTTATTCTTTATTCTTCCCTTCTGAGGTTTCAGTTTTCAGCTTTTTCTCTCTGTTGCAATGTTTTTTTTTTTTTTTCTTTATGTGGTTCTCCCAATTTCATTTTTTCTTTTTTCATTTTTCCCATTTTTTTCTTCATTATTCTCCTACTCTACATCTTTTCTCTTATTCCCTCCTCCCCAGATATTGTGGGATTTTTTTTCTCTTTTTATTATCATATTTCTATTGTCTTTTTAAAGTATTTCTTTAAATATGTTGCCTCAATTACTGTATTTCCTTTTTTTTTTTTTGTCTTTTTGGTGATTGTTATTGTGTGTTTGTGTGGTATGTGTCTTTTGTCTCTGACTTTTACTTTTTGGTGTTGTTTCATTGCTGTTTTTGTCTAACTGAGTAGGAGACAGTAACTATGTCCATAAGATCCAATTAACCCCACACCTCCTTCAGTCCCACTACTGAGTGAGGGCCACCATTTGCTTCTGCACCAACTGGCCAATGATACACAATAGGCAACATGGGCCTGACTCATCCTTAATTGCTCTTCACAAACTGTTAACAGATATCTGTGAAGCCACTCTCATTCTCTATCATACCCACCAGCAGACAGGTGGTGAGTGCATAAGTACTATCAATTAGCAAATAGAGGAACACAGTGCCCTGCTTACTCAGATACATCCAAAAAAAACAAAGAAAATTAAAACCTTGGGTGAATCATTCCAACATACAAAGACCAATTAAATATAAATTTAATGACACCACAATGTCTCAGAGAAAACAGATCATCACAGTCCACACAAAGAAGGAAGGCAAAGCAGTAGAAGCAAGGGAGCAGGATACAGACTGAGAATACATTCCTGAGGAAGAAGCAGCTTTGGAACTCCCTGATAAGGAATTCAAAAGAATTATATTTAGGTATCTTCAATGGATTCAGAGACAGATCAAAGAAAACATTGAAAAAATAAAGGAAAACACAGACAAAATTCTAGAACAATTTTGGAAGTCAACACAAGAACAAAATGACAAAATAAATACAAAATTAGAAATGATACAAAATCTTCAGATAGAAATCCAGAATATTAATACTAAATTTTCAGAAATAGATAACATATTGAAAGGGCAAAGGAGTAGAATTGAATCAATGGAAGACAAAATTAGTAAGATTGAAGACAAATATCTGAATACTTCTTTGGAAAGGGATTAACCAGAAAAAAAGATCAAAACAAAATGAAGAAAACCTAAGATTCTTGTGGGATGAAAGGAGTAACCTATGAGTAACTGGAATTCCAGACAAAACCACAAAGAAAATTATTGGTTTTCAAGATTGGTTGGAAGAGAATTTCCCTGATATGATGAAAGATGAAAATATATCCTTTCAGCAAGTCCAAGGAACCCCAAACAGGATAGACCCCAAAAGAAAATCATTAAGATGTATCATCATCAAACTCACCAAAACCAAAGGAAAAGAAAGAATCCTGAAAGCAGCATGGCAAAAATAAAAAGTTACCTACAAAGGGCAACCAATAAGACTAAGCTCTGATTTCTTAGCAGAAACTATGCAGGTGAGAAGGCAATGGTATGGTATATATAAAACCCCGAAAGAGAAAATTTCCAAATATATATCCAGCAAAATTGTCCCTTAAATATGATGGTGAAATTTGGAGATTTCCAGATAAGAAGAAAGTAAGGGAATTTGTTTTTAAAAAGCAGACCAATCTTACAAGAGAAGCTAAAGGGAGTCATTTAGACAGAGAAAAATAACAGCAAAGAAAACCCATCTTTAAAATACATGATGGCATAACCCAGAAAGCAACTCAGTTGTGTAAGTATCCAAAGTAAAATAAGTTTACAAGATCATAAACAGGGAAGCAAAAACATCAATTGGCAAATGAAGACAACTACAAACCAAAAAGAGGGAAAAAATAGTGTGGTTATGGAACTTCTAAATGGTGAGGAAATCAAGAGAGTTTCAAGATAGAAGAACTGTTTTAGACTCAGGGAGAAAATAATAAATCACAGGGTAACCTAAAAGAAAAATGATAAACTTTCAAATCACTATTAAAAAAAAAAAAAAAAAGAACAAGCACAAATATTAAGCAAATACTAAAACAACAACAATGAAGGAGATAGTATATGCTTCATAAATAAAATGGGCTCAGCACAGAAAATTATTTGGAACAAAGAAATCAGCAACACCACGAAAAAACACATAACAAAATGACAGCAGCCAATTCATTCTTGTCAGTAATTACACTGAATGTCAATGGATTAAATACACCATTCAAGAGATAGAGAGTTGCAAACTGGATAAGAAAATATAGCTCATCAATATGTGGTCTACAAGAGATATGACATGAGACAAAAATGAACTAAAAAATCAAAGATTGGAAAGAGGCATGTAAAGCAAATGGTAATCAAAAAAGAGCAAGTGGCACTATTAATTTCTGATCAAATTGACTTTAAGATAAAAACCACCATATGGGAATGACATTATATAATGATTAAAGGATCAATTGTACAAGGTAACATAACCATAATAAATATCTATGGACCCAAAGAAAGAGCCCCAAAATACTTCATTCAGACTTTAACAGATGTCAAAAGACAAATAGATGACTCCACCTTCATAGTATGAGATTTTAATATACCACATTCAATGAAAGACAGAACAACTGGAAAGAAACTCAACAAAGATGCAGAAGAGCTAAACAATACAAGCCATCAACTTGACTTAAAGACATCTACAGAATACTACACTGAACAACAGAATAATATGTATTCCTTTCCAATGAATAAGGAACATCCTCCATGACAGATGATATGTCAGGCCGAAAAGGAAGCCTTAATAAATTTATAAACATTGAAATACTGCAAACCATCTTCTGAGAACATAATGCAATCAAATTAGAAATCAACAACAGGAAGATCAAAGGAAAAAGAGCAAACACATGGAAATTGAACAACACCCTCCTTAAGAATGACTGCATAAGAGAAGAAATTAAAAAATAACTTAAAAAATTCTTGAATCAAATGAGAATGAAAACACAACATATCAAAATCTTTGGGATGCAACAAAATCAGTGATCAGAGGCCAATTCATAGCAATAAATGCACACATTAATAAAGGAGAAACAACCAAAATTAACACCTTAACCCAACATCTCCAGAAACAAAGCGTGCAGTCACCAAAACAGAGGAAATAATAAAGATTCAAGCAGAAATAAATGAAAGAGGAAATACAAAGACAATAGAAAAAATCAACAAGACTAAAAGTTGTTTTTTTAAAAAAGAGTAATAAATTGACAAACCAGAAAAAGGAAAACAGGGAGAGAATACAAACAACAAGAATAAGAAACAAATTACGTGACATCACAACAGAACCAAATGAATAAAAAGCATGTCAGGATACTATGAAGAATGGTACTCCAACAAATTTGAAAATCTAGAAGAAATGGACAGATTTCTAGAAACATACTACCTACCTAAACTTACACAGAATGAGGTGGAAAAAATGAACAGAACCATTTCAAAAGAAGAAATTGAGTGAGTAAAAAAAAAAAAAAAAAATACCAACAAATAAAAAACCCTGGCCTAGATGGTTTTACAGAAGAATTTTACCAAACGTTGAGAGAAGAATATACCAAAACTAGGCAAAGACATGACTAAAAAAGAAAACTACAAACCAATATCCCTTATGAATATAGATACAAGAATCTTCAACAAAATTTTAGCCAATAGACTCCAATAATATGTCAAGAAAATAATTCATTATGACCAAGTGAGGTTTATGCCAGATATATAAAGATGGTTCAACATTAGAAAAATAATCAATGTCATCCAACACATAAATATAACAAAGGAAAAGGACCACATGATCATATTAATTGATGCAGAAAAGGCATTTGATAAAATCCAACACCCATTCCTGATCAAAACTCTCAGCAAAATAGGAATAGAAGGGACATTCTTCAATACAATAAAGACATATATGCAAAGCCAACAGCCAATATTATTCTCTATGGAGAGAGACTAAAACCATTCCCTTTGCAAACAGGAACCAGACAAGGATGCCCTCTATCACCACTTCTATTCAACATTGTATTGGAAGTCCTAGCCAGGGCAATAAGGTAAGAAAGGGAAATCAAAGACATCCAAATTGGTAAGGAAGAAGTCAAACTATCCCTATTTGCAAATGACATGATCCTATAAGTAGAAAACCCAAGAGACACAGCAAAAAACTGCTCCAACTAATTGAGAAATTTACATGATGGCAAGTTAAAAGATCAACATCCAAAAATCAGTTGAATTCCTCTACACCAGCAAAGATATTGCTGAAAAGAAATAAGGAAACCAATAGTATTTACAATAGCTACCAAATAAAATAAAAAGCTTGGGAATAAATCTTAACCAGGGACACAAAAGAAAACTACAAAACACTTCTTCAAGAAATCATAAGAGATCTACGTAAATGGAAGAACAGATCATGCCCATAGATAGGAAGATTAAACATTGTGAAAATATCAGTTCTACCCAAAGCACTCTATACATTCAATGCAATCCCAATCTAGATACCATCAATATTCTTTAAGGATACAGAAAAATCAATAACTAAATTTACATGGAAAGGAAAGAGATCTCGGATAAGCAAAGCAGTACTAAAGAAGAAAAAAGAAAGAAGTCTCACACTCCTGGATCTCAATCTACTGTACAGCCACAATAGTCAAAACTGCTTGGTATTGATACAACGCAGACACAAAGACCAGTAGAATAGAATTGAGAACCCAGAAATAGATCCATAGACTTATGGTCAGCTGATCTTTGCAAAGGGCAAAAATTCATTAAATGGGGAAGAGATTGTTTTCAAATGGTGCTGTCACAACTAGATATCCACTTGCAGAAAAATGAAACAAGATCTGTACCTTACACCATACACAAAAACAAACTCTAGTTGGGCTAAAGACTTAAATGTAAAATCTAGAACTATAAAGTTCCTCAAGGGAAAAATCAGGCCAAATTTAGGGGTCCTTATGGCATATGAGCTCTGGTTGCATAGTGCCTAAGGCATCTGACTGCTAACCAGAAGGCTGGCAGTTCAAACCCACTAGCCACTCCTGAGAAGGAAGGTTGGGCAATCTGGTTCTGCAGTAATACTGCCTTGGAAAACCAAGGAGAGGTCTCTGTGAGTCGAATCTGACTCTACGGCAGTGTGTTTGGTTTGGTTTATATATGACATAAATAGACTATCAAGCATAAACCAAAACGTACAAACAACAGAAGACAAAATAGATGAATGAGACCTTCTAAAAATTAGATTTTTATGTGTTTCCAAAGACTTCTCCAAAAGAGTCAAAAGAGAACCTACAGACTGGGAAGAAAATATTTGGCAACAACATATCTAACAAGGGACTTATCTCTAAAATGTATAGAAAACTCCAACACCCCAACAACAACAAAGAAAAAGACAAACAATCCAATTAAAAAATGGACAGAAGATATGAATAGACACTTCATCAAACAAGATATTCAGGCAGACAGCACACACATGAAGAAATGTTCAGGATCATTAGCCATTGTTATTGTTGTTATGTGCCGTCGAATCGGATCCAACTCATAGAGACCCCTTCCTGGGTTCCCAAGGTGGTATCACTACAGAAGTAGATTGCCCAACCTTCCTTCCAAGGAATGGCTAGTGGGTTTGAACTGCCAGCCTTCTGGTTAGCAGTCAAGTGCCTTAGACACAATGCTAGCAGAGAGATACAAATCAAAAGAACAATGAGATACCATCTTGCTCTGACACTAACCGCAAAATTCAACAAGACTGAAAATATCAAATGCTGGCAAGGATGTGGAGAGATTGGGACTCTCATACACTGGGGGTGAGACTGTCAAATGACATAACTACTGTGAAAAGCAGTATGGCAATTCCTTAAAAAGTTGGAATTAGAAATACCTTTTGACCCAGCCATTCCATTACTAGATATATATCCTAAAGAAGTGAGAGTCAGAATAAGAACAGATATATGCACACCCTTGTTCATTGCAGCACTATTTTCAATAGCCAAAAGATGGAAAGAACCTTCGTGCCAATCAAGTGAAGAATGGGTAACCAAAGTATGATACATAAACACAACAGAATATTATGAAATTCTAGTGAACAATGTAGAAACTGCAAAACACCACATAATATGGATGAACTGGGAGGACATTATGTTGAGTGAAATAAGTCAATCACAGAAGGACAAATATTGTATTTGTCCACTATTGTAAAGAGTCAAAAAAATGTTTATACTTGTAATGAAACTTTCTTTTTTGGTTACCAAGGGTATGAGGGGAGGGGAGCGAACACTGCTAGAAAATGAGAGACAAGTATTGATTTTGGTGAATGGAATGGCAATGTACCAAATGTGAATGATCAACACAGTGGTATTGAGGAAGAAGAAGACATAGAGAGGTACATGGGAAGTACCAACAACAAAGATGAACCCTTTTCACATACAGTGCTGTGTTGTCAGTGATGGCAAACATTGATCTGTGGGTGGATAGATGGGTGAACAGGCTGAATGTTCAGATATATCTATGCAGGGGGGAGTGTGCCCATGACCATGTATAGGGTTGGCAGACATCTACAAGTGTATTTATATGTTCTGTAAGAATGTCCAGGTATATAGTAGAGCTGACAAGGGACATGGTTATGGTCACTTCTTGGACATAGCCAGCTACCTGGAGGGAGTTGGACATGTGGGCTCGGGACCATGATCTCAGTGGACATCAAGCTCAATTGGCATAACACACTACACAAAAATATTGTTCCACATACTACTTTGGTGCATATCAACTAGGATCTAAAAAGCTTGCAAGCAGCCATCTAGATGCAGCAATGGGTCTCTCCACATACAGAGCAAAGAAAAATGAAGAAAACCAAGATTCATGGAAATGATTTATCCAAAGGACTGGCAGGCCATGTGATCCTCAGCCTATATGGCCATGAGACCAGAAGAACAAGATGGTACAAGGCTACCACTGTCAACCCATCAGAGGGGGATCTGTCTAGGAGATCTTGCATAGAGTGGGAGAACAATGTGGAACAAAACTCAAAATAAGAAAAACAAAAGACCAGGTTTGCTGATCTGATAGAGCTTGGTGAATCTCCTAAGACTATGGCCCCTAGCTGTTCTTCAGGTCTGGAATTGAGCTCACTTCTGTGGCTTCCAGCCAAGTAATAGATAGGCATATAAGCTGATAGATACACTCCTTGGAGAGAGCAGAAGGGCAATGTATGCACAGGGAGACAGCTCGGGGGGCAGGAGTGCATGTGAGGGAAGAACACAGGGAAGAGGTAAGTGACTATTGGAAGGAAGTGGGAAGAGAACTGTTCCATTGTGGGAAACTGTAGTCAATGTCATGAGACAAAATGTGTATGAACTGCTGTATGGAAAATGAATTTGCTCTGTAAACTTTCACCCAAATCACAATAAAAATTAAAAAAAAAAAAAAAAAAAAATCAGCTGTCTGGCCTAACCAACTGTGCCTTTTTGACAAAGGCAATTGTATACTACAATGGTGATTTTTAAACTTTTAATAATGTACATTCTTTCAAGAGAAAAGTAATTGTCTTTTTTCCTGGGAATTAAAAGAAAACGGGAAGAAAGAAAAGGTAGAAATATAACAAAAAGCCATACCATTGCTTCTTGTTGCTGTTGTTATGAGCCAAATCATCTGACTCTTAGTGACCCCACTTTGGGTTTCCGAGGTAGTATCACGACGGCAGTAGATTGCCCAATCTTCCTTCTGGGTGTGGCTGGTGGGTTTGAACCGCCAACCTTCTGGTTAGCAGTTAAGTGCCTTAGCCACTATGTCACCATAGCCCCATTGTTTAAACTCACTTAAAGGTCGTCCTGTAGGTGGCAATAGAAACTCATAAATGATCAAAATAAAGAAATAAGTCTCAAGGCAAATTTCTGCAGGCTGCTTCTTGGGGATTTTAATTTCAGTGATTTATTTTTACTTTGTTACAATTGCCAACAAGCAGAAATCATTACAATAAAAAAAATCAAATTTTCATGTTGTGTCATCTCCTGCTCTGCTTTTGTAATAACTTTCTCACCTATTCTGTGATATATTCATTTTTATGCAGAAAGAATATAATCCAGAGTTTTGCAAAATCAGTAAAAATTTCAAATGGCAAATAAAAAAAAGAATCTATTTAATTTTAAAG
>NW_006921697.1:1577129-1601855 GCF_000298275.1 Orycteropus afer afer
GATCAATAAAGCAAAGTGTACAGTAGAATTTCTATTTCAAAAAGGAAAGAAAAAACTCATTATTATCACATCAAGCTCAAGAAATAGAAACTTTCTAGTTATAACAAACAACTTGATATTATCTGGAGAAATGAAAATGAATATGCCAGGAGCCAAAATTCCATTAATGCTGTAAACTTTGTTGCACACAAGCATTTGAAAGAAGTTGCAGGGTTTTTAGAATCAAGTTGCTTATCCCTGAAAAACCAAAGGGGAGGGAAAAAAAAAATCCAAATATCCACTTGTTGTTGTTGTTGTTATGTGCCATCGAGTCGGACCCGACTCATAGCAATCCCTCTTTGGGTTTCCGAGGCAGTATCACTAGGGAAGTAGATTGCCCCATGTTCCTTCCCAGGAGTGGCTGGTGGGTTTGAATCGCCAGCCTTCTGGTTAGCAGTCAAATGCCTTAGCCACTATGCTACTAGAGCTGCCAAATATCCACTTACTATTTATATATTCATTTAGTGATATATTACATAAAGGTGAAAAAAATGACCTACATTTATAAACATTTGTACAGATATAGCTCACAAGGAGTTTAAAAAGCAAGTGATGTAAGAATACACATAATAGTATTTATTTGTAAATTTATTAAAACTATTAACATTAAATAAATTACAAGTTTATCTATATTTAAGAGCTCTGGTGGCCTAGAAGGAGCTCTGATGGCATAGTGCCTAAAGCATTGACTGCTAACCAAAAGGCTGGCAGTTCAACCCACCAGTCACTCCCCAGAAGGAAAGTTGGGCAATCTACTTCCGTAGTGATACTGCTTTGGAAACCCAAGGAGGGGTTGCTATGAGTCAGATCCAACTCGAGGGCAGCAAATTTTTAATTTTTTTTAATATCTATATTTATCTCTATATCCATATACGTTTATGTACACATAAAGACACACACACATATACATAGATACAAACATCAATATGTACATGTTGGGAGCTCTGGTTGCATAGTGGCTAAGACACTTGACTGCTAACCAGAAGGCTGTCGGTTCAAAACCACCAGCCACTCCTCAGAAGGAAGATGGGGCAATCTATTTCCATAGTGATACTGCCTCAGAAACCCAAGGAGAGGTTGCTATGAGTCGGATCCGACTCCGCGCACATAACAACAACAACAACATATGTACATGTTGTTGTTGTTAGGTGCCCTGGAGTTGTCTCTGACTCATAGCGACAGTATGCACAGCAGAATGAAACACCACCTGGTCCCAGGCCAGCTCTGTGATCCTTGCTATACTTGAGCCCATTCCCACAGCCACTGTGCCAATCCATCTCATTGAGGGCCTTACCCTCTTTCCTTGACCCTCCACCTTACCAAACATGACATCCTTCTCCAGGGAATGGTCCCTTCTGATAACATGACCAAAGTAGTTGAGGCGAAGTTTGGCCATTCTCACTTCTAAAGGAGCATTCCAGCTGCACTTCCTCCAGGACAGGTTTGTTAGTTCTTTTAGGAGTCTGTGGTACTTTCAGCATTCTTCTCCGGCACTACAATTTAAAAGCATCAATTCTTATTTGGTCTTTCTTATTCATTGTCCAGCTGTCACATGCATATGAAGTGATTGAAAATATCATGGCTTGTGTCAGGTGCACCTCAGTCCTCAGGGAGACATCTTTGCTCCTCAGCACTTTAAAGAGGTCCGTTGCAGACAACTTGTCCAGTGTTATACATCTTCCAGTGTCCTGACTGCTGCTTCCATTGGCATGGATTATTGAACCAAGCAATGTGAAGTCTTTGACAACTTCAATCTTTTCTCCATTTATCGTGATGCTGCTTATAGGGCCTGTTGTGAGGATTTTTATTTTCTTTATATTGAGACATAATCCATACTATACACTGTAGTCTTCAATCTTCATCAGTAAGTGCTTCAAGTCATCCTCAAACTTTCTGCAAGCAAAGTTGTGTCTTCAGTATATCGCAGGTTGTTAGTTATTCTTCCTCCAATCTTGATGCCACATTCTTCTTCATATAATCCAGCTTCTCAGATTATTTGCTCAGCATATAGATTGAATAAGTATGGTAAAAGGATACAACACTGACATACTCTCTTCTTGATTTTAAGCCATGCTGGGTCCCCTTGTTCTGTTCAAACGACAGCCTCCTGGTCTATGTAGAGGTTCCTGATGAGCAAAATTAAGTGTTCTGGAGTTCCTGTTCTTCTCAATATTATTCACACTTTGTTATGATCCACACAATTGAATGTTTTTGCAGAGTCAATAAAACACATGTAAACATCTTTCTGGTATTCTTTGCTTTGAGCCAAGAACCATCTGACAGCAGCTATGATATCCCTTGTTCCATGTCCTCTTTTGAATCCAGCTTGCAACTACGGAAGTTCTCTGTCAATATACTGCTGCAACCATTTTCAAATTATCTTCAGTAGGATCTTACTTGCATACGATATTAATGATATTATTGTATAATTTCCACATCTGTGGGATCACTTTTCTTTGGAATGGGTACATATATAGATCTCTTCCAGTCAGTTGGCCAGGTAGCTGTCTTTCAAATATCTTTGCATAACCAAGCAAGTGCCTCCAGTGAGACATCCGTTTGTTGAAACATCTCAATGGGTATTCCGTCAATTCCTAGGGCTTTGTTCTTTGCCAATTCCTTCAGTGCAGCTTCGACTTCTTCCTTCAATACCATTGATTTTTGAACACATGCCACGTCCTGAAATGGATGAAGAGCAATCAGTTCTTTTTGGTACATGACTTTGTGTATTCATTCCATCCTCTTTTGATGCTTCTTGCATTATTCAATATTTGGCCTGCAGAATCTTTCAATATTGCAAATCAAGGCTTAATTTTTTTCCTCACCTTGAGAAATACCAAGCATGTTCTTCCTTTTTGGTTTTTTATGTCCAAGTCTTTGCACATTTCATTATAGTAATTGGCTTTGTATGTTTGAGCTGCTCTTTGAAATCTTTTGTTCAGCTCTTTTATCTTGTCATTTCATCCATTTGCTCTACCTACTCTCCACTCAATGGCAAGTTTCAGAGTCTCTTCTGTCATCCATTTTGGTCTTTTCTTCTTTTCTTGTCTTTTTAATGACCTCTTACTTTCTTTATAGATGAGGTTCTTGATGTCATCCCACAATTCTTCAGTTTTCAGTCATTAGTGTTCAATCCATCAAATCCATTCTTTGGATGGTCTCTAAATTCAAGAGGGATATATTCAAGATCATATTTTGGCTCTCGTGTACTTGTTTTAATTGTCTTCAACTTCAAATTGTATTTGCATATGAACAGTTGATGTTCTGCTCCACAATCAGCTCCTGATCTGGTTTTGGCTGGAGATATTGAGCTTTTCTGTTGCCTCTTGCCACAAATGTAGTCAACTTGATTCCTGTATACTCCATCTGGTGAAGTCCATATGTATAGCCTACGTTTGTGTTGTTGGAAAAGGTATTTGCAATGACTAAGTCATTAGTCTTGCAAAATTCTATCATGTGATCTCTAGTGTTATTTCTGTCACCAAGGCCAAATTTTCCAGCTACCAGTGATTCTTCTTTGTTTCCAACTTTTGCATTCCAGTCACCAGTGATAATGAATACATGTTGATTGCACATTCGTTTGATTTCAGACTGCAGAAATTGTTAAAAATCTTCAATTTCCTCATCTTTGGCTTTGGTAGTTGGTGCATAAATTTGAATAATAGTCATATTAACTGGTCTTCCTTGTAGGTGTATGGATATTATCCTATCACTGACAGCATTGTACCTCAGGACAGATCTTTTTACATTCTTTGTGATAGTGAATGCCATACCATTCCTTTTCAAGCTATCATTCCCAGTATAGTAGAGCATATGGTCGTCTGATTCAAAATGGCCAAAACATGTCCATTTCAGCTCACTAATGCCTAGGATATCAATCTTTTTGCATTCCATTTTATTTTTTACAACTTCCAATTTTCCTAGATTCAAACTTCATACACGAAGTATGAATCAGAACCATGTTTTGATTATTAATGGATGTGTGCAGCTATTTCTCCTCAGTTTAAGTTGTGCCACATCAGCAAATGGGGATCTCAAAAGCTTTACTTTTTCCATATCAGTAAGATTGGTTCTACTCTGATGATGCAGCTCTTTCCCAGTTGTATTTTGAGAGCCTTCCAACCTAAGGGGACTCTTTCTGCACTGTATCAGACAGTGTTTCAGGACTATCATAAAGTTGTGCAGTAATGTAACAGACAGTGTTTCCTAGCTATTCATGAGGTTTTCCCCAGTCAATTCTTTGAGAAGTGGATAGTTTCTTCCTTATTCTTAGTGTGTCTCAGTCTGTAAACTGTTTTGAAACCTGTGTACCATGTGCAACCCTGCTTGCATTTGAAACACTGATGGCACAGCCTCAAGCCTCACAGCAACACACCACCACAGTATGACAAACTGACAGACAAGTTTGTCTCTCTTAGCTGTTCGAAACCTCTACACCCTCTCCTTGCCTGGATCCCTGCCACATTCTTACTGCTTGGGGATGGGGCCTGGGTCCCTCTCCTTACCTGGATCTCTACTCCTGCTCACTCTGTCCTGGTCCCCCTGGCTTTTCTTTCTTTTCTCCCACTTTCCTGCCACTTGGGGGTGGAACCTGGGTTTTACCCCTTACTTGGATCCCTGCTGCTGCTTGCTCTGTCCTGGTCCCCCTGGCTTTTCTTTCCTTTCCCCTGCTTTCCTGCTGCTTGAGGATGGCACCTGGCTCCCTCCCTTTACCTGGATCCCTGCAGCTTCTTGCCCTGTCCTGGTCCCACTGTCTTTTATACATATACATGTATAAACATAAATAATGAAATTATACACAAAGACAAGGGAATACTATATAGAAAATTCATTTTCATGATTTCTTCTAGTGTGATGGATGTGGGTGATATATGACCTCAGTAAGAGATGTGGATAGTGGTGACTAAATTATGAAAACACATTTAGTAAATTGTATGGCCTTTTTATTTAATAATAGTCATCTTAAAAAATGTATCAATAATACTTGACAATGTATTATGGGGACATAGGGGTTCATTTTTACAATTATATAGAATATATGTATCCTGTTTTGATGTATGACATTTTATAATAAGATTGAGAAAAAATTTATTCAAAGGTTCATTGTCTCATAAATTTTATGTTGTGTCTTTGTGTTTAACACCCAGACTGTACTGTATTTGCAGACTAGCTAGATATATGGCCCAGAGAAGTGTATCCAATATGTGTAGCCAATGGTCAAACTTATACCAATAAATGCATTTTCTGTAGCAAAATGATATAAGAACACAATAATAAATATTTCTTCTTCCAAAGTAATGAAGAATTCAACAAAAAATGATAGCAAAATCTGTGTTTCTGATAATTTAAGCAGAACATATACAAAAATAATTTTTAATCTCTGTAAATGATGTAGAGTCCACATTTGTACATTTAGCTGAGGTTCTCATTTCTGAAGGCAAATTTGTATTTGACTTTTCAATATAATTATGCTAGATATCCTGCAGCTATGTAAACTGGTTAATTTAACTTAATTACAAAAGTAGTTCTGGTGTGATAATGGATAAGTCATTTGACTGATAATGAGAAGATCAGGAGTTCAAACCCCCCAGCCAATCATGCAAAGATGATGGGTCAATCTGCCTCTGTAAAGATTTACAGCTTCAGAAAACCAATGAGAATTGCTATGAGTCAGAATCCACATGGTAGTAGTGAGAATGGCAAATCAGCAACCAATATGAAGTAATCCTGAAGTCCAGATGCTGAGTGGATCTCTGAAATGGCTTTGAGGATGAGCCTTGCAGATCTCTTCTATGAGGTATGTATGAGCATATTCATGTTAGTCAGGGAGTCCATTGATGGTCAATTTTGTCTCATGACCTCCACAACAACCTTCCAAAACTTCCTTAGAATGCATTCTAGGACACTTTCACCCAGCCTTCCTTCCTCCCTCCTTCACTCTGAAGGATTATGAAGTCTAAAGGTTCAGTCACATGCCAGCCTCACTCCTCATTTTTTCTCAAAGGTGTTTCCTCTCATAAACTCCTAGCAAATTTAATCCCAAAATTGGATTCTATGGAGCCATTAAGATAATGCCTAATGTTCTCCTTTCTCAAGTCTGAGTAGCAACATTGTGTCAAGTCCAAGCATGTAGGAAGAGACAAGTGACCCCAGAGGGATGAGAGTCATGTGTAGAACCTATAGAGAAGGTGGGACTCAGAGGCTTAGGGAAGTGGAGCACAGCCTTTCTCTGGGTTCCAAGTTCAAGCACTCCTCATTGAGAAGTACTCTGCATACTATCCAAGGAGTTTAATGTATTCTTTTAATAATTTATTTTTTTCTTTCTCTCCATTTCTTTCTAAATCTACAGAAAAATGGTAGCACTTTTGAATTTGATTATTATAGTAGATGCTAAATTTGAAGGAGTTGCATATCAATATAAGTTTTATTGTGATCCCATTTTTCTGTGGATTCTGCAAACAATGGAGCCTTCTCAATCAGGGCTTTTACTTCACAGATGATGAAGTGTTTCTTTCTATGGAATATAACATGGAATACAAAACATGCAAAATTCTTCCTAACTCTAAGATTCTGTCTATTAAGGAATTTTATTGTCTGTGTTCAAATATTCAATGACAATTTGATAACTAGTATCTTATATATAATATAAAACCAAATGCACTTTAAAATCATAAGCATTTCATTCAATAAAATTTAAAATAAAGATATCTTCTTTAAGTAGTTCATTCTTTCTTGGATGAGTAGTATGTTAAGGTACACGAAAATATTGTTATCTACAGTTAGAGAAATATTTTCAAAGGTGACTTGATAATACCTTATCTGAGCATATAACAAAAGTAAAGATACCTGAGCTCCTCTGTATCATAAAGAATCAGAACTTGTAGGAAAGGATCATGGAATTTGAATACTGAAAAAAAAAAAAAACAGGCTAATGTTATGATTATTAATGTTAAACAATACTAAGCAATTCTAGAATTCTAGACTTATATCTGTACTTGAATGAAGTAGACTTTAGTATCTTTACAAAAACAAGATGATTATAAATGTATCATATATTTTCTTTCTCAGTTAAAATTCGGTGAAATAGATGGGTTGTCTTAGGATAGCAGGCTAATATGACTTATAATACAGGGTTTCCTTTATTGGATCTGACTTAGATGCATCTGCATTTCTCTCCATCTTTCAGTCACAATCAGCAGACTGTAACTGTGTACCCAAATGCTTGGTAAACCTTCAATTTGGTATTGGAAATGTAGTTTGACTGTTGAAAGATAACTTGGAATCTGCAACACAAATTATACCAGGCATGTCATATTTTCAAATAAATACTTTCACATCTAAGGAGTGATCTCTATAGGGGCTACTTATTCATTTAATATCCTCAGTATCAATTCTAATAAAAATATTCATTTCAATGTACGTTTTAGAACCATGTCATAAAAAATGCACTCAGCCAGTTTCATGACCATTATAGAGGGTGTTTATTTAAAATAACAGCAATAAAAAGCTTTGGTGCACTTATTTTATTCATTTGTAGATTTCTAAGACCATTTATCAAATATAAAAAATCTCTGAGTGGTGAAATAGTTTGCACTTGGATACTAACTGAAAGATCAGTAGTTCAACTCTACCAACAATTTGAAAGACCTGGGTATTTGCTCCTATAACATTACAACCATTGACATCACTATGGAGAAGTTCTGCTCTGAACACAAGGTTACAATGAGTCGGAATCAAGTCAACGACAATGGGTTTAGTAAGTAAAACTTTACTGTATGTCAGGAACAAAGTCAAATGTTTGGGGTAAGATGATAAGTAAAAGCAGATGTGGTCACTGTCTTCTAGAAACTTTCAGTGTATTAGTTGTTGTCTGGAGGAGTCAGCTGCTACCTGGCCAACTGACTGGAAGAGATCCATATATGTACCTATTCCAAAGAAAGGTGATCCCACAAAATGTGGAAATTATAGAACAATATCATTAATATTGCACACAAGTAAGATCTTACTGAAAATAATTAAAAAATGGTTGCAGCAGTATATTGACAGAGAACTTCCAGAGGTGCAAGCTGGATTCAGAAGAGGACATAGAACAAGAGATATCATAGCTGCTGCCAGGTGGATCTTGGCTCAAGACAAAGAATACCAGAAAGATGTTTATGTGTGTTTTATTGGTTATGCAAAGGCATTTAATTGTGTGAATCATGACCAATTATGGATAACATTGAAAAGAATTGGAATTCCTGAACACTTGATTGTACTCATGAGGAATCTGTACCTTGACTAGGAGGCTGTCATTCGAACAGAACAAGGGGATAGTACATGGTTTAAAATCAAGAAGGAAGTGTGTCAGGATTGTATCCTTTCCCCATACTTATTCAATCTATATACTGAACAAATGATTTGAGAATCTGGACTATATGAAAAAAAAAGTGGCATCAGGATTAGAGGAAGAATCATTAACAACCTGAGATACGCTGATGATACATCTTTGCTTGCGGAAAGTGACGATGACTTGAGGCATTTACTGATGAAGGTTGAAGAACACAGTCTGCAGTATGGATCACATCTCAATATAAAGAAAACAAAAATCCTCACAATGGAGCCAATAAGCAGCATCACAATAAATGGAGAGAAGATTGAGGTTGTCAAAGAATTCATGTTGCTTGGTTCTACAATCTACGCCAATGGAAGCAGGAGTCAGGTTATTTGATGACATGTAGCACTGGGCAGGTCAGCTGAGAAGGAACTCTTTCAAGTGCTGATGAGCAAGGATGTCTCCTTGAGGACTAAGGTGTGCCTGACACAGGCCATGATATTTCCAATCACCTGGTATGCATGTGAGAGCTCGACAATGAATAAGGAAGACCGAAGAAGAGTTGATGTTTTGGGTTGTGGTGCTGGCGAAGAATGCTGAAAGTACCATGGACTGCTAAAAGAACTAACAGACCTGTCCTGGAGGAAGTGCAGCCAAGATGCTCCTTGGAAGCGAGAATGGTCAGACTTCGTCTAACCTACTTTGGTCATGTTGTCAGAGGGGTCCATTCCCTGGAGAAGGATGTCATGCTTGGTAAGGTGGAGGGTCGACGAAAGAGGGGAAGGCCTTCAACGAGATGGATTGACATAGTGATTGCGACAATGGGCTCAAGTATAGCAAGATCATGGAGCTGGTGCAAGATTGGGCTGTGTTTTGTTCTACTGTGCATAGGGTCACTATGAGTCAGAAACAACTCGATGGCACCTAACAACAAGTTATTGTGCCTTAGAAAAGGAGAACTCTTTTTCATTGAATCACTATTTTCCATGAAAGCTCTGTGAAGAAGTTTCTAAAATCTTACCAAAATTTTGTCTTATAAAATATTAGTGGGCTTTTGTTGTTAAGTGCCATCAAACAGACTCCAATTCATAGCAACCCCACGTACAAATAGAACAAAACCCTGTCCAGTCCTTCATCACCCTCACAATTTTTGCTATGCTTGAGCCAATCATTGCACCCATTGTGTGAATCCATCTAGTCGAGGGTGTTCCCCTTTTCTACTGACCCTCTACTTTACCAAGTACAATAATAACTGTTAGGTTTGGTGTCAAGAAGAACCAGGCTGGAGAAAGTTTTGGAATTTATTTATTTATTTGTTTGTTTGTTTGTTTATTTATTTAGCGGTGTTCCCTCCCCTCCCACCCTGGCAACCAACAAAGAAACTTTCCCTCTATATATAAACCTTTCCTTGATGCTCCATAACAATTAACTAATACTATATTTATCCCTCTGTAATTGATTTATTTCACTCAGCATAATATCCTCCAAGTTCATCCATATTATGCAGTGTTTTTCAGACTCTACATTCTTTTTTTAGTGCTGCATAGTGTTCCATTATGTGTTTGCACCATAGTTTGGTCATTCACTTTTCCACTATAAATCTTAGAGATAAGTTCCTTGCCAGATATATAATTATCAGCAAGTATGAATTTGTTGCTGTCACTTTTGTCATGTGCTTTTCCATTGTGCCAATTTCTTTGTTCCATATAATTTTCGATGCTGAGCTCTTTTTGTTTATGAAAAGTATATCACTTCCTTCATTGCTATTATTTTAGTATTTGCTGAATATTTATGCTGGTCCTCTTTCTGATTTTGATGTGAAGGTTTATCATTTTTCTTTGAGGTTACCTTGTGATTTATAGTTTTCTTCCTAAGTTTAGAACAGTCCACTCTATCTTGTACTTGTCTTGACTTCCCTACCATCCAGAAGTTCTCTAATGACACAGATTTTTTTCCCTCTTTTTGGTTTGTAGTTGTCCTCATTTGTCAATTGGTGTTTCTGGTTCCCTGTTTACATCTTATAGGCTTATTTACTTTGGATACTTCCATAGCTGAGTTGGTTTCTGGGTTATATCATCATGTGTGTTAATGGTCAGTTGTTGTTGGCTGTTGTTGCTTCTCTGTCCAAAGGGCTCCCTTTAGCATCTCTTGTATGGTTGATCTGGTTTTAACAAATTCCCTTAATTTCTGCTTATCTGGAAATGTCCTGATTTCACCATCATATTTGAGGGATGATTTTGCTGAGTACCTAATTCTTGGTTGGAAAGTTTTCTCTTTCAGTGTTTTATATATACCATCCCACTGGCTTCTCACCCACTTGGTTTCTGTCAAGAAATCTGAGCTTAGTCTTATTGGTTGTCCCTTGTAGGTAACTTTTTGTTTTTCCCATGCTGCTCTCATGATTCTTTCTTTGTCTTTGGCTTTAGTGAGTTTGATGATGATATGTCTTGGTGTTTTTCTTTTGGGGTCTATCCTGTTTGGGGTTCATTGGACTTTCTGAATGGATATTTTCTCATCTTTCATCATATCAAGGAAGTTCTCCTCCAACAAATCTTGGACAATTTTCTCAGTGGTTTCATTTTTCTCTTCCTGTTCTGGAATTCCAATGAGATGTAGGTTATTCCTTTTGATGGTATCCCACATGAACCTTAGGCTTTCTTCATTTTGTTTTGATCTTTTTTCTGATTTATCCCTTTGCAAAAAAGTATTCACGTATTTGTATTCAATCTCATTAATTCTGCCTTCCATTGCATCAATTCTATTCCTTTGCCTTTTCAATGTGTTATCTATTTCTGACAATTTAGTATTAATCTTCTGGATTTCTATCTGTAGATTTAGAGTCATTTCTAAATTTTTATTAATTTTGTCTTTTTGTTCTTGTATTTTCTTCCAAAATTCTTCCAGGGTTTTGTCTGTGTTTTCCTTGGTCTGTCTCTCAATCCTTTGAAGATACCTAAGTCTAATTATTTCAAATTCCTTATCAGGGAGTTCCAATGCTGCATCTTCCTCAGGGATGTGTTTTGGGTCTGTATCTTGGTCCCTTGTTTCTCCTGTTTTATCTTGCTTCTTTGTGTGAACTCTGATGCTCTGAGGCATTGTGACATTTTTGTGTTTATATTTAATTGGTGCTTATATGTTGGAGTGACTTGCTCACAATTTTCATTTTCTTTGTTTTGTTTGTATGTTATCTATGCAGGCAGGGTACTGTGCTGTGCTCCTCTATTCACTAGTTGACAACACTTATACACTTACCACCTATCTCCTTTCCTTTGTCAGTCTTTCATATGTCCTTGCCGACCCTGGCAAACAGAGACTGTTCTTAGGTTCCTGGAATCTGAATGAGAATTCTATCACTTTAAATTCCAAAATGGTTGCCACTTGTAAACATTCAAGATGTCTGTACCCTCAGTCACTTTAAATATCCAAATGGCCACTGCTTGCATACATTCAAAATGGCTGCATCCTTGGTCACTTTAAATATCCAAAATGTCTGCCAAAGTAAACAATCAAAATTGCTGTACCCTCCAGACAGTGGAAAGTCCACAGCTCAGGTTGTCTGCCTCCTTGCTATTTCCCTTCCTAGTCATAGGCCACCAGTGCAGTTGGCCCTGCAGCCCTTGGTGACCAGGACTGATCAATTGGTCAATTCTCAGGTCCCAACAACACCACTTGGAAATATTCAGGCTGTTGATCTCATCAGAGTAGCTGACAGTCTGCAGTTCTGACCGTCTCTGCGCTCACTGTTTTCGTTCAGGTTTTTCCACTAGTTGGTGCCTAACCCACTTCTGTATAGTTCCTTTCAAAGCTCAGGGTTCCAGATTATCTTCTTTATCTCTGTCAATTGATTTTTCTTTTCTTTGTTGAAGAGGGTCTGTGTCGCTTATCTGCTTATTCCTCCATCTTACTGGAAGTAGAAGCTAGTTTATTAAAGTATTAAAGTGAAAAAGAAAATGGGCTGAGGCCAAAGTGGGATCAGCCCAGGCTGAGCTTAATAATGCATCAGCTCCAAGTTGGGGGAGCTGAGAGGTCTAATAAGTCTTGGTCAAGGGTAGGAAGAAGTGTTTCAGGTCCTGTTTTGGGAGAGAAGACTATGGTTAATTTGGCAGTAATAGTCAAAATAGCAGATCTTCATCTGTGTTTCTGGAACTGTATACTTCAGTCATTTTTTTGTGGTATTGTTTGCTCTCAGAACTGGGGCAAAACCATGGTTCTACTATACAATTTCCTCTCAGGAGAGAAAATTTCCAGGGTCAATATGTAAAAAGAACATCATAAGAAAACAACATAAGGGTTCCAAACCAAGGTTTACACATATCACTCCCCATTCTTTCTTATATAAGAAGTCTGGATTGTTGATGGTCAAAGGTCTGATTTCTGTAGCTGCTTCAGGCTTGTAAGGTGCATAGAGGTGCCCCTATCCTGTTTTGGGAATGGGGTATATGGGTAGGAGGACTGAAGCAGGAACATTTTGTTGTGTTGGCAGTTGGTTATGGCTTGGATTCAGTTCTATGAGAAAGAAAGAAACATCTGCAGGATACATGGGCCAAATAGAAGAGCTGAAAAAATAAGAGCCAGAGGAGTAAGGAGAGGTATGAGTAATTTGAGGAGGGTAGATTTGAAGGAAGATAGCCATATGGTCACTTCTGGGGGTTGTTGGATGGTAGAATCTGTGCCCTGCAGGTGATCTATTACTTTACCCCTGATATATTAAAGAAGTAACAGTAATCTTCTTTTAGGAAAATGCAAGTACCTCCTTGGGCTTCAGTTAATAAGCCTAGTGTTCATCTATTTTGGAGGACTACTCCTGCAAGGGAATTGACTTGTCCTTGTAATTCTCTGGTGGCAATTGAGAGTTGGCCCAACACTTTAGTTAGGGTGGCTGAGAAGTGTACAAAAAGAGCTCCTCTGGTGGTGCCTGCAAGGCCAGTTAACACTATGGTCAGTGGGATGAGGACAGGGGTTGTGGCTGGTTTGGTTCAGGTACAGATGTTAACTACTGGGGGTGGCACAGGATTGGTGTTATCAGCCCAGAAGATGTTGGGAGTGAGGTATACTAGGGAGAATTTTCCTTTTCAAAGGAGGAGGGAGGAGTAGAGGTGTGTGGATGTGCCACAAAGGAAAAACAATCCCTGTTTGGGATCTAGTTGTAGAGAATAAGAGTAAAGGCACACGATGGTAGGGGAGTGAGTGGTGAAACCTTACAGGATGTGTTCAACATCACCAGAGAGTGCAAGAGCTGCATACGGATTTCCCCACCTAGGATGTGTGAGTGGATGCCTTCACATGGAATTTGAGAAAAAGGGATGTGAAAGTCCAGGGTAGGGTATTGATGAGGTATAAAGGTTGGTCTGGTGAGGATAAATTCACAGAAGTGGAGCCTATAGTCAGATTAATGGTATTGGTTCCAGTAAAAAGGGGTCTTTGGAGTGTGGTTCGAGTCAGAGTGGAGAGGAGAAAGTAGTCCTTTTCCCTGGTTTTTGATAGGATTTTATTTGACCAGAAAGTGTTGTTAGTGATATGCCATGGAATTTCTGAAGAGGTTGGGAAGGTGAAAGTAATGGTATGTTGGTAGTCATTAGTTAAGTTTCCTACAGGGGTGTCCTTTGGGTGGCCTCCTTCAAAGCAGATAGGTTGGGATAAACAGGTGATATTGGTGATGACTTTAACTAGAAGGGGTTGAGTGGAAAGATTGGCTGGTATTAATCAAAGAACTTGAGAGAGTACAGTCTAAAGTTGATTGTAGGGAAGGGTCATTAATAATTGTGGCCAGGGGTGTTGGCTGTGGGATTACTGAGAAATGTACTCTCTTCCACAGTGACAGGGGCAGTGGGGCAGGTATTAAAGGGTTAAAGGCATTTGTGCAAACCCAGCAGTTAGATAGGTTGATCTCCTTAGTTATAATTTCATTAAATGTTTGTTACTTAGGAGTGGTTGTCCAAAAATAATGGTTGGTGTAAGAAGGTGGAGTGGAAGTAGAACTGTCATGTTTTAACATATAAGGGAGGAAAGTAACAATGAGCGAGTGAGAGAGAGAAAGAGAGAGAGAGAGAGAGGTTGTATTAAGACTATTGAGAAAATGGGGCTGAGATTTTGTCATGGTTTACAAGTTTTAGAGGTGTGATTGGTTGCTCCTGGCTGGTTAGAGGTTGTTTACTGGTCCAGAGGAATGAATGTTTCCAGCAAGTAGGAAACCAAGAAGATAATTCTTGAAGTTTTGTAGTTGAGGGACTGTTAAGTGACAGAGGAGGGTAGAAATAGGGTTAAGGATATTTGAAACTTGGTTAAAATATTCCCGTTAAGGAGGAGAGTAGGGCACCTGGGAAGAATAAGAAGAATGTGAGAGAAGTGTTCAAGAGACAGCAATTGAGAGGAGGTGTTGCTAGTGGTTGTGATAGAAGTTCACTAACTTACATAATAGAGACAGAGGAAGGGAAAAGTGTTTCAGCAAATTCAGGGAGGGCAGAATAAGGTGCCCTGGTATCTATTAAAAATGAGATGCCTGTCACCGGCATCATTACCCATAGGTCTGTGGTTGAAATGAAAGTCAATAAGACCTGGTCAGGGCCCAGGCACCCTCAGTCTTCAGTGGTAAGGTCAAGAAGATTCAGAAGTTCCAAACTGGACTCAGAGGAGAGTTTTTTTGGAAGATGTGTAATCCTGCCATGAGGGGCTTGATTACAGTCTGACTTCCAATGTGCCTCCTAGCTGCATACTGGGCAAGGCCCAGGTGGGGGTCTCAGGTTTGGGCAGGGTTTAGTCCAGTGACTCTCTTTGCTGCATTTGAACTACAGTTCTGGGGGAGTTTTGAGGGTAAGTTTACATCTCAGGGTCTGTCTCATGGAGCCTTGAAGGGCGGTGGCCAAGGGCTGGGCCTTTATAAATTTTTAAAGGTGAGACCAGTCAAAAGGAAGTGTATTTCTATAAAGTTTTTGTGAGACTGATGAGACAGAGAACAAAGAAGAAGGATAAGGGGGAGATTTAAAATAAAATGTGAGAGGCAGGTTTTGAAATAGATTTCATGAAAACAAAGAAGGCCTGTGTGGAGGATTCCTGATCAGCCTATATTGCAATGAAAGCATGGTTGTCAGGTCATTGTGAGGTGACATTTTGTATCTCGAAGGAGACAGGGCCAAAGGAAGGGTGTTCCTATTGTTAGATATGACATTGGAGAGGAGAGAACAATCCCTGTCTGGGCATCCCTAGTACAGGAAAGTTTCAGGAGGGCTGGAGCCCAGAGTATTTCTAACCTAGTACAAGGAGTTTTCAAAACTGGAGAAATTAGAAATCCAAGAACAGAAGCAAAGGATCACTCACCAAAAGTTGATTGGTCGGTGATGGGTGTGTAGTAAGCAGTGGATGGTAGAGAATCCCCTTTGGCTCTTCTTGGTGGATTCCCATTCCCGGTTTTGGCACCAAAATGTTAGGTTTGGTGTCAAGAGGAACCAGGCTGGAGAGAGTTTTGGAAGTTAGTTTATTAAAGCATTAAAGTGAAAAGGTAAACAGACCGAGGTCAAGTGGCATCAGCCTGGGATGAGCTTAATAACGCATCAGCCTGTATCTGGGGAAGCTGAAAGGTTTAAGTAGGTCTTGGTCAAGGGTTGGAGGAAGTTTAACAGCAGTCCTATTGTGCGAGAGCAGACTATGGTTATTTTGGCAGTAACAGTCATGGTAGCAGATGTTCATCTGTGTTCCTGACCTTTATGCTTGAGTCATTTTTTTTGTGTGGCATTGCTTGTTCTCAGAACTGGGGCATAACCACAGTCCTGTTACACAATTTCCTTTCAGGAGAGAAAAGTGCCAGGGGTGAAATGTAAAAGAACAGCATAAGAAAACAACATAAGAGTGCCAAACCAAGGTTTCCAGTTATCAATAACCTTCTCAAAGGTTCTGGTCCCTTCAGACAATATGACCAAAGTATGTGAGATGCACAGGGAGACAGCCTGAGGGTCAGGAATGCATGAGAGGAAAGGACACAGGGAAGAGGTAACTATGGGGAGGAAGTGGGAAGAGAGCTGTTGCTTTGTGGGAAATTGCAGTCAATATTATGAGACAAATTGTATGTGAACTCCTGTGTTGAAAATGAGTTTGCTTTGTAAACTTTCACCCAAATCACAATAAAATTTAAAAAAAAGAAAAAAATGCAAAGCAAGTAAGACAAAGTCTGTTGTTGTTGATGTTGTTATGTGCCGTCGAGTCGGACCCAACTCATAGTGACCCATCCTTGGGTTTCCGAGGCAGTATCACTACGGAAGTAGATTGCCCCATCTTCCTTCCGAGGAGTGGCTGGTGGGTTTGAACCACTAGCCTTCTGGTTAGCAGTCAAGTGCCTTAGGCACTATGCTACCAGAGCTCCCAAGACAAAGTCTAGCCACTCTTATTTCTACAGAGCATCTCAGTGTTATCTAATGTTCAATTTTAGTATTATCAAATTACTTCAAGAAATTAAATCACAACAAAAATTTCTCCTACATCCTATGGTAATAATTAATGAAACAAAAGTAAAAAATAAATAAATAAATAAAAGATGATGTACCAAAGTATTGCTGTAAAGCAAAACAGAAGTCTGGTTGAAATTAAAAATAAATAACTTTTGTTGAGAGGAAAGGCAATTTACAAATTGGAAGTGGCAAGACCAAAATGTTTCTTAACTAAATGATCTAAGCAGGACAGACTCCAGAGCGTTTATATAAGAAAATACAAGGAATCTCAGCAAAAATTCAGTGATTGGTTGACAGGTAATGGTTACAAAACTAGAGAAGGATACATATGATTGGTAAGATTGCATATGTTTCTAAATTTCTTTTCTAAAAGTTACAAAACAATCATTAAACTGGGTACTTCAGCCTTCAAAAAACTCATGAAACCTTCTTTACATGACTACAGGAGGTCACGCATAAAATTCTAAAGTTTATTTTGGTTAAACATCTTTTCTGAGAATTCTTTCAGATCTGGATTCTTAAGGACTAAAACAACCCTAAGCAAAATAATTACATTGTTTGCCAAAATTATTTGCCAAAAAATTTTCTTAGGGTACGGTGGAGACATACATGAATGATAGGCTAATTTCCTGATGTACAGTTTATTTTTCATTCAAAATGGAGTTTTACCTCATACCTTAGCATAGCCACCATTTCATGTTGATTGTTGTTGTTAGGTGCCGACGAGTCGGCTCCGACTCATAGAGACCCTACAACAGAATGAAACACTGCCTAGTTCGTTTCCAGTAATAAGCGTTTCACTGCTATTCATAAGGTTTTCACTGCCCAATTCTTTGAGAAGTGGATGGCCTTTTCCTTCTTCTGAGGTTGGTAGCCCTAAGTTAATTTGGGATACTCTTACTCAGTTTAAAAAGTGGTTGCATCAGTATAATGGAAGAAATATTTTTTTTTTCCTTTCCATCTTTCTGTATTATCTCCTTTATTAAGGAACAAGTTTTTAATAACATGAAATATAAAAAAATGTAACATTAATGAAGCAACAAAATATCTCAAGATATTTTACTGCCAAAATCACCTAATTTTACCTAACTTAACATTTCCTAGCAGTTATATTAGACACTCAGGTTTTCCTTGAGTCCAAGGTGGACAAGCTTTGTAATCATTTAAAAAAAAAAAAGAAAAACTCTAGAGAATACATGAGATTTCTGAGAGTTCTCTGAAATCCAGCAGGTTATCTTGTGCACAGCTATCTATCCCACAATGGTTTTTGAGCCAGTATGTGGACCCACAGACCTTGGCTACTCTGAACTATCTTGTTTTTTTCTTGTTTGTTTGTTACAAACATCAAATCAATTATGAAGCCTGCTTGGAGGTGTCAGGTTTGTATAAGTAGGGGTTCCAAGTGGTTCCATTACTAGTCAATCCTCTGCTAAGAATTTGCATTTTTACCCCAGATATCTAATTAAAGATCTTGTTAAACCATAGATTCTGATTCAGTATATCTGGGAATGGAAAAACTAACAGCAAATTCTCAACAGGAGTTCAAACTAGAATGAACTGGTGTGAAGAGCAGATTTATAGCTTCACTGGTTTCCTAGATTTAGGAACTTACCAGTTTATATAGAATCATATGATCAGTTTTCCCACCTGTAAAGTAACAACCATAAGCCTAACATCACAATTATAGTACGTTGCTTGTCCATAAATATATAAAACCAGAAATCCAAACTCACGGCCGTGGAGTTGGATATGACTCATAGTGACCTCTCCTCAGGTTTCCGAGGCATTATCACTATGGAAGTAGATTGCCCAATCTTCCTTCCAAGGAGTGGCCAGTGGGTTTGAACTGCCAGTCTTCGGGTTAGCAGTCAAATGCCTTAGGTACTATGCCACCAGAGCTCTAAATTAGCATGTGACTTTCCAATGAAAGCATAATCCTCATTGGCTAAGAGGTGGTGAGGAATGGACCACTATGTGTTTTTGTTCCCAAAATACAAGACTTAAATTACAGATGGCAGGATCTCCTCCAGCTTAGGTGTAACTAGCCAACCATATTAGAGACATTAGGTGGAAATAAAAAGTAAAACCATAAATTATGTAAGGTATTATACTCTTTTGTGTCTCTCTCAGTTAAATTAACCCCCTGCAGTCCAGTCGGATGCGACTTATAGTGACCCTTCCTTGGGTTTCTGAGGCAATATCGCTATGGAAATAGATTGTCTAATCTTCCTTCCGAAGAGTGGCTGTTGGATTTGAACCGCCAGCCTTCTGGTTAGCAGTCAAATGCCTTAGGCACTATGCCTCCAAAACTCCTAATTTAGGATATAGGCTAAGCTCTTGTGGCTTAGATAATTGTATTTCTAATTATATTTCAGATAATTATATTTATTATTCACACCAAAGACAAATTAAGGAAAAAAAAATGCCTTAACTATCATCACATATTTTATACATTACTCCACTACTCAACCATAAAGATAAAAGTCATTTCTTTCAATAGAGTAGACATGATGCAACACATTTATTGAATATATTCTGATTGAGAAATTTCTCATATTTCATATTTTAAACGTATAATTAATGATTTTTCAAATTGTCATCAAATATTTAGACATTGACAGTGAATTCAAGTTTTATTATTACAAGATTCTGGAATTGGAATTAAGCATCAAATTCTTGTCCATTTTGGCTTTCCACACAAGAATCACCTACTCATCGAAGACTTTAAATATTGATCAAAAAAGACTAATGTTCCTTAGAATCCATTAGGAAAATAGGATTACAACAGAGGTCTTATCAATGTAGAACCACATCATGAAGTTAGCATGGGCCATAATGCATAAAAGTAATTTCACCATTGCTTTCTCTGTAGAAAGATAAAAAGAAAACAATATGTCAAATTCCTTCATTGTGCCTTAGTGCTTCTCCCAGAATGAGAATTTGAAAAAGGATAAGATGGAGCTCTTGGAATCTATTTCTTCAAGCTCTGTGGGTTCCAAAGTACAGTTCCAGTAAGGTCCTTCAGTGGTTAATAGAAATGACAGTTGTGTTCTATATATACTGTGAGAAGATAAAGAGCAACAAGATAGTTCCGTGTGAATGGGACTATGAATATGAATATATACAGGTTTGACAGAGGATATTTCTGCATATGTATCTATATGTGCTGTCAATATATCCAAGAGTACACTAGAGAATACAGAGGGCAAAATTATGAAAACTTGTTAACAATAACTAAACACTGAGGAAATGAGTTACTGGCACGAGGGCTCAGGACCATAGTTGCAAGGGACACTAAATGCTGTTGGCATAACATGGTCCTCAAAGACTGTGTTCTACATCCTACTTTGAAGAGTCATGGCTAGGTCCTCAAAAGCTTGCAAGCAGCACTCTAAGGTGCAAACACTGGTCTTTCCTTGTCCAGAGCAAATAAGAGTAAAGAAAATCAAAGACACAAGGAAACAATTACTCTAAAGACTAATGGACCATTAGTATCCACCATGTTGAAAACGGAAGATCTAGATGGTACTTGTCTACCTGTGCTGATCTCTTTGGATAAGATCACAAAAGGAAGACCAGGATAGAGTGGGAGATAAATGTGGAACAAAATTCAAAGTCATAAAAAAAAATGACTCTTACTTGTCTGATAGAGACTGGTAGAACTCTGGTCCTTAGACACCCTTCAGTCTTGGAACTGAACTCACCCCCTTGCCTCAGTTTTCAGCAAAATGATAAACAGGTCAATAAGGGCAACAACAATACCACTGAGGTGCACACTCATTAGAACAATCAAACATAAGACATCAAAACAACAACATTTGCTCAGGTATAAAGCTAAGTCACCAAAGGGCTAGGAAAGAAGGACAAAAGAAAATGGTAAACACAGAGAGGGAGTAAGAAGAGCATTTTTACATTGTAGGCAATGCAGTGAATGTCACAAAACAAAATGTGTATGAATTTTTGACTGGAAAGCTAATGTGCTCTGTAAACATTTACCCAAATCTTAATTTTTTTTAAAAAGGGGGGGAGGAGGAGGAAGAGAGCTATAGGGTAGTAGATCCCAGTGTCTTACAACTATTATTTCAATAAGTAATAAGGAAAATATTTAGTATTGTGCTCTTACCTCTGTGCACTGCAAAACATACAGATATTGCCGTAAGTGACACCATTAGATCCACAGGTATGTCTTAAATTTCTGGGACAAAAATATAATGGACGGAGTGCATATCTGCTACAGTCTGGCTATGAAACATAGAGAAATAACAGATATAATCAAAGTAGACAACTGAAAGTACATTTTTAATAGGTCATTATGAAATACCATATATAAAAGTACCATTAAAGCATTTACACATTTATTTCATTATAGATCAATAACAAAACAAACACCATGGAAGCAAAAATAAAATTAAAAAAACAAACAAACAAATGTAAAATATTTGTAGCCCTCATTATTTTTCCCCCTCAAATTTTATACCCCTCTGGCCCCAGAATTTATCTTCAAACCCATTTTTTTATTTATCACCCACTTATTTCCTTTGAACCTTCACTAGATATGAATTATTCATAAAACAAAGTATTATTTAATTTTTGATGTATTTGAAATTTATATGCATAAAAATATAATATATTCTGCTCTTCTAAAAATATTTTAACATACACAAATTACTTTTGCTGTCAGTTTTTACAATTTATTAAGATAATTTTCAGAAAGCTAACTATTAAAATGATCAATTATATATGTAAAATGATTCAATTATATATTGTGAATAAAGAGAATTTTGTCCTATTTTGACAGTACTTTATGCAATGCTAGATTTCATATGTTAACACTATATTTAGGATTTTTGGAACTATTCTTGTGATTGACATTAGCAACATTATTTCTTTTAAGTGTCCACATCTGAATATGATGCCATATTTAAATTAAACTAATAATTGACTTCTAGAATCATCTCTTCTCTGTTCTTTCTTTATTTTCTTTTTCATTATTAATTTATTATACTCTAAATCACCTAGTCAAGTTATTACATTGGTGAGATAATTTTTAATCACTCACTTTCTTTCTAGTTTTCTGCATATTTTTCAGTTTCTTTTGCAGGATAGATTTTCTCGGAATCTGTCTATTTGTCTTACTACTCTATGGGAAATTTACCTTGAAATGCATATGCAAAAGTATTAGCTATTAAGTATAATTTAGAACTCTGTTTAAAATATAGTTACAATTTTAACTATAATTTTAAAATATTGCAAATCATAAATGTAAAAACACAGGTGATTGAACAACATTTTGTAGTTCAGAAAATGGAGTAGTATGCAGCTGTAAAGAAGGAAGATTGTCTACATGAGAAAAGAGCTTCTGGAGTCCTGGAATTCCTATAAATTCTCAGGTAGAGAGATAATAATTTAGGATTTTTCTTTATATCATAACCTTTTTGTTGTAGACAATATTCACTTTACAACAAAAAGTATTAATAATTAAAAGACATCAACTTTCTAATGATTTAAAGTTTACTTACCTGCAGGGTAACATTTGGTGCATCAGATGAGACTGTATCTGCATAAAAGTAAATGAATTTTAAAAATCATGGGTTTTTTTTGATGTATCAACAAATATTCTGAGAAGACAAGGATGCAAATCCTTCCCTGAAGAAACCATGCAGGAAATGAGATTTCCCTGGTACTGACTGTGTATGGAAAGTCAGACTAGAAACAGTGTTGATTCCTAAATAGATCTAACTCCATGTAAAATAGGGTTTGTTGCATAAACCCCATAACATCATCCCTAGAATAAACACATTTCTTCTTTTTCTGCATTTCACAAGAAAGGAAATCGAAACTCAAGGGAGACAACATATACAAACTTAGGATAAAATGAAGAGAATGAATTGAAACTCCTTGTCAAACTTTATGATCTAATTTCAGTATTCTCAGAGTTATAAAGTATCATCCACCTGACATAATATTTTTATATTAATGATGAAAGGCAACAAATACTGAACCTAAACATTTGCTCTAAAGCATTCCATGGTAAAATTTAGAATTAGAACTTCAAACAGGGACAGAAATTAGTGTCAATGAGACATCTACTCTGCCTCCAAATCTAGCAATCATTCAAATATACTACACTTATCCTCTTCTTTTATCATACGGGTGAAAAAAAAAGCCCACTAATATAATTTTATGTATTTCTTCTTTCCTCTATTTCCATATACCAATGCACAGATGCCAAAATAAGTGGGATAACCAATTCTATTCGTAGATGGCACAAAATCATGCCAGTATCTTCTAGGTTGCGAGGAGTGTATTACCCAGGACTGAAAAACAGACTTACCAAAAGAAAGATAAAATACCACTAACATGATGAAAAAAGTTTTTACGCTCAGTGAGAGGTTAGCCATTTGATCTTCTTGTTACTGTAGAAGAAGGAGATAGAAGAAAGCTTCAATAAGGTTATGTTGCAGCTCTACCAAATGTTAAATGGACAGAACTAGCACCAGAAACTACTTCCTATGGCTTCCCATTTATAACAGAAGAATAGCTGTAATATCCTACTTTGTTTGTTCCTTTATTCTTAAGAAAAATTCTTCTCATTTTTCCCTACTCTTAAATGGAGAACAATAAGCATGTTCACAGATCCTACAGAGGAAAGGCCAGGCTAATAACTGTATTCAGTACTTAAAATATGTGTAGTTTTGAACACTCCCTTCAGATCAGGAGCAGTGCTGACAACAATTCTATCATAATTGCTTCACCATAGTCTATACTCGGAGTTACCCACCTGGAGAAGATGCAGTGGAAATGAAGACCGTGGCTGTCTTGTTCACTGTTGCCACCGCAGATACATTCACTATGTCAAGGAGTCTCTTTAAATATCTTTTTGTATAGGAGGAAATAGGAGTAAGACGTATGGCTAAGGAAAGATAAGGAACTGAGGAATGTTTTGTCCTGCCTGGAATTTGTGAAGTTTCTTCATACAGACCTTATCAAAACTTCCTTAGCTGGTGAAATTTAGGGAACAAATTACTGTAACTGGTCCAATAAATGGGGAAGGGAGAAAATGATGTATAACAATTTGCCCTAAGGTACATAAGATGTGTAGTGCCTAAGGTATTTGACTGCTAACCATTAAAAACTGCGGATCAAACCCACCAGCCACTCCTCAGAAGGAAGTTTGGCAATCTACTTCCGTAGTGATACTGCCTCTGAAACACAAGGAGAGGTCGCTAAGGGTCGGATCCCACTCAATGGCAGTGAGTTTTATCAAAGCAAGGGAATTGTGTAGTGCCAAGAATACTAAGAAAGAAGTCTGGCTTCCTCTCTGTTTTAAAACAGATTGATAGGAGGACCAATTGCAGAGCTTAATGAAAATATCAGTGCTTGGGGTCCTTCCTCTAGCCTACAATTCAGTTGTTTTACATTAGATTCTAGGGATTATTGTGTGTGTTTTAAGGAGTGGCTGAGCTAAAGTCAAAATAATCAATGGGACTTCTTTCTATCCATCTTTCTACTTCTTGAAACCAGAAGTTTCATGCTTAATAAAGATATATTTTATAAACTTTTCTGAAGCTAGTTCTATTTAACTCGAATTTACATTTTTAAAATGTTGTTCATAGATGCCGTCAAGTTGGCTTCGACTCATGGTGACCCTATGTAAAACAGAACAAAACACTGCCCAGTCCTGTGCCAGCCTCACAATACCTGCTCTACCCAAGCCCATCACTGCAGTCACCATGTCAATCCATCTCGCTGAGGGTCTTCCCCTTTTTTGCTGACCCTCCACTTTACCGAGCATGATATCTTTCTCCAGGGAATGATCCCTTCTGACATTACTGAAGTAGACATGATGAAGTCTGGCCATTCTTGCTTCCAAATAGCATTCAGGCTGCACTTCTTCTAGGACAGACCTGTTAGTTTTCCTAGCAGTCCATGGTA
>NW_006921697.1:1606715-1611514 GCF_000298275.1 Orycteropus afer afer
GATGGCAATGAGTTTGGTTATTTAAAATGTACATATATACAAAAAGGTATTATTTTAAAACATTGTATGGTGCCTATAATGTTAAATAAATGTTAATCTATTTAAAAATGAAAAATGTAGTTCTTTATTTTTTTTTTCATTCCCACTAAAAAGAATAAAAATGAGTAGTAAAATTAATTATTAATTGCTAAGGGTCAGGATTCAGACACCTGCCTTTCAACTCATAGCATAATGTCAGTAAAGATAAGAGACCTTGACAAAAATCAGTGCATTCTCTGGGTTCAGCTATCGTACTTATATACAGAAATAACAATAATACACTGCTGTTAATCATTGAAAAATCTGTTACATGAATACAAATTGAATTTCTGGCAGTTCTCCATCAATGTCAGCAAAATTTTACTTGCATGTGATGTTAATGATATTTTTTGATAATTTCCATATTTAGCTAGATCATCTTTCTTTGGTTGGACATGTTGCTGTCTTCCATATTTTTTGACATAAATGATGGGGTGTTTCCAGTGCTGCATCTGTTTGTTGTAATATCTCAATAGGTATGCCCTCAATTCCTGAAGCCTTGTTTTTCACCAACTGCTTCACTGCATTTTGACTTCTTCATTCAATAGCACTTGTTCTTGATCATATACTACTTCCTGAAACAGCTAAAAGTTGACCAATACTTTTTGTACAGTGACAATGTATCTCTCTTCCATCTTCTTTTGATGCTTCATGTATTGCTCAATATTTTGCCCACAGAATCCTTCACTATTGCAATTCAATTTTTTTTCTTCAGTTCTCTGAGCTCAAGAAAAGCTGAGCATGTTCTTGCCTGTTGATTTTCTGATTCCAGATCTTTGTACATTTCATTATAATACTTTACTTTGTTTTCTTCCACCACCTTTTGAAATCTTCTGTTCAATTCTTTTGCTTCATCGTTTATTCCATTGATGTTACCTTCACTCTTTTCAAGAGCAAATTTTAGAGTCTCTTCTGACATCCATAATGGTCGTGTTTATTTCTTGTTTTTTTAGTGACCCTTTGTTTTCTTCATGTATGATGTACTAGATGTCATTCCACAACTCATCTGGTCTTCAGTCAGTTGTGTTCAATGCTTCAAATCTATTCTTCAGATGATCTCCAAATTCACTTGGTATATACTTAAGGTCATATTTTGGCTCTCATGGACTTGTTTTAATGTTCCACTTCACCATATACTTGTATATGAAAAATTGATGTTCTGTTCCCTGGCCTTGTTCAGATTGATAATATTGAGCTTTTCCATCATGTCTTTACACAGACACAGTCAATTAAAAGGTATTTGCAGTTCATAAGTTGTTGTTCATGAAAAATTCTATCATGCTTCCTCTGGTATCATATCTATCATCATAGCCATATTTTCCAACTACAGGTGTTTCTTCTATGCTTCCAGTTTTCACATTCCAATCACCAATAATGATCAATATCTTTTGATAGCATGCTTGGTCAATTTCAAAGTACAGAAATTGGTAAAAATCTTCAATTTCTTCATCTTTCTTTTAATAGTTGGTGAGTATATTTCAGTAATTATACTAATTGGTCTTCCCTGTAGGCCTATGTATATAATCCAATTACTGACAACATTGTCCTTCAGGATTGGTCTTAAAATGTTCTTTTGATGATGAATGTGACACCATTCCTCTTCAATTTGCAATTCTTGGCCTAGTAGACCATACTATTGTCTGATTGAAAATGGCCAGTACCAGCTCATTTTAACTTACTAATGCCTACAGTATCAATATTTATGCATTCTACTGTTTCTTTGGTAACTTCCAATTTTCCTAGATTCCTACTCTGTGTATTACACATTCCAAGTATTAATGGATGATTGCAGCTATTTCCTCTCATTTTGAATAGTGCCACACCAGAAAAATGAATATCCCAAAAGCTTTACTCCATATACCTCATTAAGATCAACTCTATTTTGAGGAGACAATTCTTCCTCAATCAAATTTGAGTGCCCTCCAACCTAAGGACTCATCTTCCAGGACTATATTAGACAAGATTTCCTTACTATTCATAAGCTCTTCAGTTATCATTTTTCTTTTTCCCCCCAGAAGTGGACCTATTCACATCCTTCTTCCTAATCTTAGTCTGAAAGTTTCACTGGAACTTGTCCACTATGGGTGAAGCCACTGGTATTTGGAAGACTGGCTGCATTGCTTCTAGCATCACAGCAAAACACAAGCTACCACATTATGACAAACTGACAGATAAGTGGTCAACAAAAACAAGTGGGATATAAGTAAACAGTACTCACAGAGAAACTTATAAACATGTATTTTAAAAAGAAGAAAAACTTCATCTCTGCAATTCAAACTTCCAAAATAGGGATATTAGCTAATTTCTCCTTACAAAGGAGGAAAAGGAGGCGCTCTGGTAGCACAGTGCCTAAGGCACTTGACTGTTAACCAGAATGCTGGCAGTTCAAACTCACTGGTCACTCCTCAGAAGGAAGATGGAGCAATCTACTTCCATAGTGATATTGCCTCAGAAACCCAAGGAAAGGTCACTATGAGTCAGGTCCAATTCAACAGCACATAACAACAACAATAACAAAGTAAGGAGGAAGAAATAAAATAGAAACATAATTGAAATATTAACATAACCATGACTAAGTCATCTGAGAAGGTTAGTAAAATAGACAAATCTTTTTCTATACTGATGAAGAAAAAGATAGAGATTATGAAAGTCAGGAATGAAAGACAGAACATCACTACTAATATTAGAAAAACAAAAAACATTACAAAGGAATACTATAAACAAATGTATGTCAAGAAATTAGATAACTCATTCAAAATGAAGTCTCATCAGTGATCACCACGTTATTTCCCTCTAGTATCTTAGTGCTTGAAAAACTAGGTACAGCAGTTTGAATTAGGGATTTTGGTGCTCTGAACAGCTTACTGAATCAGAGTGCACCAAACACAGAGAAGTAGAATTAGAGGAAAGGCACAGGGAAAGAAATTAAGGAAGATATACCCAGCAGAAAGCAGACAGGCAGCCAAGAAAGGCCATTGGAGATTTCCCTAGGGGAGTGACTGGCAGAGGAGAACAGCTACCTGAGACGTCCTTGGGCCAAGGCAGGAGACGCTTTCTATCAGCATACCAGCGACCACACCAACATACCAGAAAACACCCGAGGATCTACCTTTAGCACCTGATTTTATTGGTAACTTGGGTTGGCTAGGTGCAAATTGGCACACGCAGCACCACTGAAACTGAAGCAGAGAGCTCATTGGTGCTCCAGGAGGGTGAGCTTGCTCCCCCCTCAGCAGGTCACTGAATAGACTTGGGTCAGCTTGGTGGCACTGAGATGTCTGCGCTTGTCTTTATTACTGATATCAGGACCACAGATTACTAGCAGGCACTCTCCCAAATCCAACACATCTAAAACCACGTGCATCTTTGGTGACGCAGGTGGGCAGTATCACAGACAAACCCCCGAGCTGTTCACGGTCTCCACGATTGGACCGGCACTGTGGGCAGGCAGGGCAGAGAGAGAAAAATTGACAGCTGAGTGCAGACCCAGGAATTTGCCTTGGATCGGCTTTTTGGCATGGAGGGGCGTCGGGAGTGGGGTCATTGCATGTGTCTGAGCCTGGCGGAAAGTGGCGACACCCTAACAACAGGAATCTTTCCTGAAATTGAGCCGCAGTCTTGTAAATAACAGTACAACATCATCAGTAGCAGCCCACTCAAAGCCCTAGAAACCGAGCTTAACAACAGCAAGCTTTCCCTCTTCTGCTCCCACCTTCTCCATCAATAAATTCACTCATTCAACAGAAGAAACCATATTCAACCAACATAAAACATCCCAATTCCAACTCTAAACCCTCTTTATGACAAACAGAAACACATATCCACATTCCACACAGTGACTCCACCATCACAAAGAAAACTGCAGAGCAACCCAGCATACCTGAATCAATAATAAAATAAAATATACCAGCTTCACCTTTTCAAAATATTAAACCATAACCAAGACAAAACAAATCAACACATAACCAACAGTTAAAAACAACCTCAAAATGTCTAGGAAACGATAGGCAACCTCAAATCAAACAAAAAAACAGGACAAGGCACTAGAAGTAAAACCACTACCAAAGGTTTCATTATACATGGAGGAAGAAGAGGCAGTAGAATTATCTGAGAAGGAATTTAGAAGATATTTTATAGAGCTATACAAAAGCCTAAGGAAACCCCAAACAGAAACAAGGAGAAAACAGACAGAGTTCTCCCTGGAGGAACTCAGGAAAATCATTCATGAACAGAATAATAAGATTAATGCACAATCAGAACTCATACAAAAATAGCAGTTAGAAAGGCCGAAGATGAGTACTGAAATGCAGAGCATGAGCACCAAAATGACAGAATTACACAGCACAGTAGAAGGACAGAAGAGTAGGTTAGAACTGGCCGAAGAACGCATATCCCAACTAGAAGACAAAGCCCTGGACACTGACCTGTATGAAGAAAAATCAGAACAAAGATTTAAGAGAAATGAAGAGAACCTAAGAATTATATGTGATGACATGAGATGAAACAATATAAGACTCACTGGAATTCCAGAACAAGAAGAGGTAAAAAAGACCACCAAGAAAATTATGGAAGACCTGCTAACAGAAAACTTCCCCCATATCATGAAGGAAGAAAAGATATTTGTCCAAGAAGCTCATAGAACCCCACACAAGATAGATCCCAAAAGAAAAACACTGAGGCATATTATAATCAAACTTTCCAAAACCAAAGACAAAGAAAAA
>NW_006921697.1:1612876-1613861 GCF_000298275.1 Orycteropus afer afer
ACACTCAATGTGAATGGACTAAATGCACCTATCAAGAGAAAGAGAGTGGCAGACTGGATGAGAAAAGAAGACTTTTTGATATGCTGCCTACAAAAGACACACCTTAGACACAAAGATAAAAGCAAATTAAGAGTTAAAGGATGGAAAAGAATATATCAAGCCAATGGAAACGAAAACAGGGCAGGGGTAGCAATTTTGATTTCTGATAAAATAGACATTAAGGTGAAAAACATCTTAAGAGACAAAGAGGGCCATTATATGATGCTGAAAGGGTCAATTGAAAAATAAGATGTTACAATAATAAATATTTAGGCACTCAATGAAAATGCTCCAAAATATTTGAAGCAAATATTAACTGAATTAAAAGGGATAATAGACAACTGTACAATACTAGTAGGAGACTTTAACACACCACTTTCAAGGAGGGACAGGTCACCTGGAAAAAACTCAACAAGGATACAGAAGAACTCAACAGTACTATCAACCAACTCTAACTCATAGATATATACAGAGCATTTCACCTAACAAAAGCACAATTCACATTGTTTTCTAGTGCAGATGGATCCTTCTCCAGAATAGCTCATATACTAGGACATAAAACAAGCCTGAATAAATTAAAAAGCATTGAAATACTGCAAAGCATCTTCTCAGACCACAATAATATAAAATTAGAAAGTAATAATAGGAAGAGCAAGGAAAAAGCATCAAACATATGGAAGCTGAACAACTCACTGCTTAAAAACTATTGGGTTACACGACAGATAAAAACTGAAATAAAAAAATTCCTAGAAACTAATGAGAATGAAAATACATCCTACCAAAACCTATGGGACACAGCAAAAGCAGCACTCAGAGGACAGTTTATAACAATAAATGCATACATCAAAAAAGAGGAAAGAAACAAAATCAACACTAACTCATCAACTCTAACAACTAGAAAAAGAACAACAAAAGAATCCTACAGTATCTAGAAGCAAGGAAATAA
>NW_006921697.1:1614471-1629039 GCF_000298275.1 Orycteropus afer afer
CATATCAAAAAATTAATACATCCAGACCAAGTGAGATTCATACCAGGTTTACAAGGACAGTTCAACATCAGAAAATCAATTAATGTAATCCACCACATAAACAAAACAAAGGAAAAGAACCATATGATTATATCAATTGATGCAGAAAAGGCATTTGATAAAATCCAACATCCATTCCTGTTTAAAACTCTCAGCAACTCTGTAAATCTTCACCCAAATCAAAATAAAATTAAAACAAACAAACAAACAAACAAACAAAAAAACTCTCAGCAAAATAGGGATAGAAGGGAAATTCCTCAACATAATAAAGGGGTATATATGCAAAGCCAACAGCCAACATCATTATTAATGGAGAAAGACTCAAGGCATTCCCCTTATGAACGGGAACCAGACAGGGATGCCATCTATCACCACTTCTATTTAACATTGTATTGGAGATCTGGCCAGGGCAAAAAGACAAGAAAGAGAAATAAAAGGCATACATATTGGCAACGGGAATTAAAACTATCTCTATTTGCAGATGATATGAACCTATACATAGAAAACCCAAGGCACTCAATAAAAAAATTACTGGAACTAATAGAGAGGTTCAGCGAAGTGACAGGATACAAGATCAACATATAAAAATCAGTTGGAGTTCTCTACACCAACAAGGATTCCTCTGATAAAGAAATAAGGGAAAATATATCATTCACTATAGCTACAAAAAAGATAAAATATCTAGGAATAAACCTCACCAGAGACACAAAAGACCTATACAGAGAAAACTATAAAGCACTGTTACAAGAGACAACAAGGGCACTACATAAATGGAAGAACCTACCTTGTTCATGGATAGGTAGACTAAACATTGTGAAAATGTCAATACTATCTAAAGCAATCTATACATTTAATGCAATCCCGATCCAGATTACAACAAATTTTTTTTTAAAGACATGGAAGAACTAATTACTAATTTCATATGGAAAAGAAAGACACCTAGAATAAGTAGAACACTTCTCAAGAAGAAAAACAAAGTGGGAGATCTCACACTCCCAGATCTTAAGAACTACTATATAGCCACTTTAGCCAAAACAGAATTGGTATAATGATAGACAGATAGACTAATGGAACAGAATTGAAAGTACAGACATAGACCCATCCATCTATGGGCAACTGGAAGAGACAGCCTCTTTAACAAATGGTGCTGGCAAAACTGGATATCCACCTGTAGAAAAATGAAACAAGACCCATACCTCACCCCACGCACAAAAACAAACTCAAGCTGGATCAAAGACTTAAATGTAAAACCCAAAACTATAAAATTCATCAAAGATAAAATAGGGGAAAATCTGGGAGCCCTAATTTATGGCATAAATAGATTGTCAAGCATAACCCAGAATGTGCAGGAGATAGAAGAGAAGCTAGATGACTAGGACCTTTTAAAAATTAAATTCTTGTGCTTATGGAAAGGTTTCATCAAAAGGGTAAAAAAGAGAACCTACAAATTGGGAGAAAATATTTGCCTATGACATATCTGACAAAGAACTTATCTCCAAAAGCTACAGAAAACTTCAACACCTCAACACCAAAAAGAGAAATAACTCAGTTCACAAATGGGCAAAAGACTTGAACAGACACTTCACCAAAGAAGATATACAAGCAGCGAACAAACACATGAGAAATTGCTCACGATCATTAATCATTAGAGAGATGCAAATCAAAACAACAATGAAATATCATCGAAACCCAGCAATAACACCAAAGTTCAACAGATCAGAAAGTAACAAATGCTGGCAGGGTTGTGGAGAGCTTGGAACTCTCGTGCACTGCAGGTGGGATTGTAAAATGGTACAACCATTGTGGCAAACGGTATGGCGTGCACTTAAAAAACTAAAAATAGAAATACCATTTGACCTAACAATTCCATTACTTGGAATATATCCTAAAGAGGTGAGAAATAGAGCAAGAACAGATATATGTACATCTATGTTCATTGCAGCACAATTCACCATAGCAAAGAGATGGAAGCAACCTAAATGCCCATCAACAGATGAGTGGATAACCAAATTATGGTATATCCACACAATGGAATACTATGCTACCCTAAAGAACAATGAGGGATATGTGAATCATCTTGCAATGTGGATGAACCTGGAGGACATTATGCTCACTTAAATAGGGCAATTGCAGAAGGACAAGTACTGTATGAACCTATTATTGTAAAAAGACCGAGAAGGGTTTGCTTGCAAAAGGGAACTCACCTAGTAGGTTACTGGGATGGGGAGGGAAGGGGAGGGATTAATTTAGGGCTAGTTGAGGCTTACATGCTGTAGGGGGAGGGATATATGGGAAGGATATATGACCACCATAATAGCATTGGGAAATGAGAGGACACTAAACTGTGCACATAAGAGATAGATGACAGATGCTAATACCAACCAATGTGTCCACAATACCACATTGCCATTAATACCAAACACTAGACTATACAGATAAGCACATAAATACTTGAGATGATCAGAGAGGGGTCAGTGAACAGAGGTATACTCTAGACCAAGGACAGATTCAGCTGAGGCTAATCTTGTATAGACATCGGAGATACAAAATACCTGCAGTCCTTACAGAAACAATAGAAGACAGATACAGAGTAATCCCTCACAGACATTCCAACACTATAGGAAAGAGATCCAATAGATTTACTACCTCAAGACCACAGTACTGGGGGACACCAGACTCAATTGGCACAACAAAATTTATAAAAGTGTTGCTCCACATCCTACATTGGTGAGTGGCGACTGGGGTCTTAAAAGCTTTCAAGCAGCCAACTAAGATGCGCATCAGAAGTGAAGAAAGAAAAAAAAAAAGAGAGAGAGAGAGCAAGGGCATTTAGAAGCAACCAGCCCGAGGACACGATGGCCCTCTAAGAAGAACTTGATGGTTCCCAGCTGCCAATGCCAACCACTCAGGAAAGGATCAAATCTGGACATCCTGGATAGAGTGGGAGAGAAAACAGAACAAAATCCAAAAACTCAATAATGACCAGAATTACTGGTCAGATGAAATCTGGTGAGACTCCCAATACTATGGCTCTGGAATACATTCGGCACCTGGAATAAAATTCACCCCCAAGGGCAGGCTTTCAGCCCAATAGTTAACAAGATGTACACCCAGACCACTCAACCCAGCATGCCACACCCACATACCCTATGGTAATACATCCCTTAGAGAAATAGACCATGGGACACCAGAGGACCAACATTCAAACTGAGGAAATGAAGGACAAACAGGAGTGCATAAATATGAGGGGCACAGGGGGAAGGTTGCAGGGTAGGGAGGGGAGAAGACTGGGTTAGGGTTGGACATGGCGAATGGGGAATGAAACTAAATGTACATGTTATATTAAATATAAAAAAAGCTCTTAAAATAAAAATAAGAAAAAAGAAATTAGATAACTTAGATGAGAAAGACTTCTGGCAAAATGAAGGAATAGGCAGAAAAACGACACAGACCCTCTGCAACAAAGAAAAGAAAAACCAATTTGACAGAGATACAAAAGATAATCATGGAGCCCTGAGCTTTGAAAGGAACAATACAGACAGAGGTGGATTAGGCACCAACTAGTGGAAAAACCTGAACGAAAACAGTGAGTACAGAGACAGTCGGAGCTGTGGACTGCCTGCTACTCTGATGGGACCAACAGCCTGAATATTTCCAAGTGGTATTGGGACCTGAGAATTGACCTAAAAAAGACCAGCCCTGGTCACCAAGGGCTGCAGGGATGACTGCACTAGTGGCCTATGACTAGGAAAGGAAAACAGCAAGGAGGGAGACAAGCTGAGCTGTTGACTTTCCACTGTTCAGAAGGCAAAGCCTTTTAATTATTTATAAGCAATGGCCATTTTGGATATTTAAAGTGACTGAGGGTGCAGCCATTTTGAGTCTTTACAAGTAAAGTCTTTATAAGACTTTACAAGCCATTTTGGATTTTAAAGTGATAGCATTCTCATTTGAATTACAGGGACCTAAGAATAGTCTCTGTTTGCCGGCATTGGCAGGGACATATGAGAGGTTTACAACAGGAAAGGAGACAGGTGGTGAGTGTATAAGTGCCGTCAACTAGTGAATTGAGGAACCCAGCATAGTACCCTGCTTGCATAGGTAACATACAAACAAAACAAAGAAAATGAAAATTGTGGGCAAGTCACTCCAACATACAATCACCAAGTAAATATAAACACAAAAATGTCACAATGCCCCAGAGACAACAGAGCATCACAGTCCACACAAAGAAGCAAGATAAAGCAGGAGAAACAAGGGACCAGGATACAGACCTCAAACACATTTTTGAGGAAGACGCAGCATTGGAAGTCTCTGACAAGGAATTCAAAATAACTATATTAATATCTCCAACAAATTGAGAGTCAGATCAAGGAAAACACAGAGAAAATCCTAAAACAATTTCAAAAGACAATACAAGAACAAAATGACAAAATAAATGAAAACTTACAAATGATACAAAATCTACAGACAGAAATCTGGAGGATTAATACTAAATTGTCAGAAATAGATAAGACATTGAATGGCCAAAGGAGTAGAATTGAATCAATGGAAGACAGAATTAGGGAGATTGGAGGCAAATACCTCAACACTTCTTTGGAAAGGCATAAATCAGAAAAAGACCAAAACAAAATGAAGAAAGCCTAACGTTCATGTGGGATACTATCAAAAGGAATAAGCTACATGTAATAAGAATTCCAGAACAAGAAGAGACAAATAAAACTACAAAGAAAATTGTAGAAGATTTGTTGGAATAGAAATTTCCTAGTATGATGAAAGATGTGAATATATCCATTCAGGAAGTCCAATGAACCCCAAACAGGATAGACCTCAAAAGAAAATCACCAAGACATATCATCATCAAACTCACCAAAACCAAAGACAAAGAAAGAATCATGAGAGCAGCATGGGAAAAATGAAAAGTTACCTACCAGGGGCAACCAATAAGACTAAGCTCAGATTTCTCTATAGAAACCATACAGGCAAGAAGACAAAGAAATGGTATATATAAAACACTGAAAGAGAAATTTTCCAACCAAGAATTATGTACCCAGAAAAATTGTTCCTCAAATACAATGGTGAAATTAGGGCATTTCCAGATAAGCAGAAATTAAGGAAATTTGCTAAAACCCGACTAACCCTACAAGAGATGCTAAAGGGAGCCCTTTGGACAGAGAAGCAACAACAGCCAACAACAACTGACCATTAACACACATGATGATACAACCCAGAAACAAACCCAGCTATGGAAGTATCCAAAGTAAATAAGTCTACAAGGTTGTAAACAGGGAAATAGAAACATCAATTGGCAAATGAGGACAACTACAAACCAAAAACAGGGAAGAAAAATGTGTCATTACAGAACTTCTAGATGGTAGGGAAGTCAAAACAGCTACAAGACAGAACGGACTGTTCTAAACCTGGGAAGAAAACTATAAATCACAGGGTAACCACAAAGAAAAATGACAAACCCTCACATCAAAATAAAAAAGAGGGCCAACATAAATATTCAGCAAATACTAAAACAATAGCAATGCAGGAACTGATAACATGATTTATAAACAAAACGAGCTCAGCATAGAAAATTATATGGAACAAAGAAGTTGACACCACAAGAAAGCACATAACAAAAATGACAGCAACAAATTCATATTTGCTGATAATTACATATCTGGCAAAGGACTTATCTCTAAGATTGATGGAAAACTCTTAACGCCTCAACACCAAAGGAATTAACAATCCAATTGAAAAATGGGCAGAAATCCTCCTCACCAAAGAGGATATTCAGGTGGCCAGCTAATACATGAAGAGATGCTCACAATCATTGGCCATCAGAGAAATGTAAATCAAAACAACAATGTGATACTGTCTCACCCCAGCACTGATGATATGGTTCAAGGAGACAGAAAACAACAAATGCTAGTGGGGATGTGGAGAGATTGGGACTCTCATACACTGCTGGTAGGAATCTGAAGTGATACAACCACTGTGGAAAGCAATATAGCAACTCCTTAGAAAGCTGGAATTGGAGATACCATTTGACCTAGCAATACCATTACTAGGTGATGAGCCTCCTAGAGAGGAAGAGCCAGGACAGGAACAGATATATGCACACTCATGTTCATTGCAGCACTATTTACGATAGCAAAAAGATGGAAACAACCTACATGCCCATCAGTGGAAGAGGGGATGACCAAACTATGGTACATACACATAATGAAATGCTATGCAGCACTAAAGAGTCTGCAAAACACCACATAATATGGATGAATTTGGAAGATATTATGCTGAGTGAAATAAGTCAGTCACAGAAGGACAAATATAATATTAGTTCATTGTTGTGGAGGGTCAAGGAAAGGTTTATATATGGAGGGAAACTTTCTTTATTGGTTGCCAGGGATGGGAGTGGAGGGGAGGAAACACTGCAAAAAAAAAAGCATTGACCCATGTCACTTTAGTTATGTGCATTTCACTGTACATGAATTATATTTCAATAAAATGCATTTTAAAAAAGAAATTAGATAACTTAGATGAAATTGACAAGTTTGTAGAAAGGCACAAACTACTGAAGTTGACTCATCAAGATACACAAAATCTGAGTAAAAGTACAACTTAAATTTTTAATAAGCATAAGCATCATTTAATGGAGTAAAGATATTAAATGTGTAACTTGAAAACTTTCTACAAAGAGAAGATCACATCCAGTGGCTTGGCAGATAAATTCTATCAAATATTCAAAGAAGAATTACCACCATTACATCAAAAACTCCAGAGTATATATAAAAACATGAAAACACTTCCTAAATCTTTCTATGATATTTTATTATCCTGATACCAAGAGTAGTTAAAGGCATCACAAGAAAATTAATATCTATTTCTTAATAATTATTATTCTACATACAAGAATTTACAACAAAGAGGTAAGCACAAAACAGACAAGACTGACATCACCTGGATATGGCCAAGAAACCAAGAAATTCCTTGGCTAAGAAGCTGGAGACAAGGATTTTCCCGTTAGACGACTAATAACTTTAAGCTATAGCTAGTGTACTGAATATGGACACCTAACCTCCTCATCCATAAGAGGGAGCTCTGGTGGCCTAAAGCCTTAGGCATTTGACTGCTAACCAGCAGGCTGGCAGTTCAAACCCAGCAGCTACTCCTCAGAAGGCAGATTGGGCAATCTGTTTCTGTAGTGATACTGTCTCAGAAACCCAGTGAGTATTATTATTATTTTTATTTATTTATTTATTTTTTGGAGCTAACTAAGAGAAAATTTGGTACCAAAAGCAGGGTGCTGCTTTATCAAAATACCTAAAATGTGAAAGTGGTTTTACAATAGGGTTACAAGTAGAATCTCGGGGAGGTTTGCTGTGTTCCATAATGGTAAGGTACTAGATAGCCTTGAAGAGACTATTGGTAAAATTATGGACATTAAGGGAAATTCTGAAGAGTGCTCAGGATTATGTGAATAATCTGTGAAGGAAAGCTTCAATCACCTTAGGCAGAATGTTGATAGAAATGTGCTTCTGAGGAGGCTTTATAAAATAAATGATAAACATGTGATTGGATCCTGGAAGGAAGGTGATCCTTTCTATACGGTGGCAAAAATTGTGTCTAAATATTTTGTAGAAGGTAGACATTGTAAAAGAAGAACTTCAATATTTGCTTGAGGAAATGGAGATTTGTTTTCCTGCAAATTTATATATATATATATATATATATATATATAAATTGTTGTCCCATAAATTAAAAATAAGTAAATAATTAAAAATCTTAGAATCTACTTCTGAAAAAACTGTCTTAGAGAGTGTTATCTCATTGTGGTTTCAATTTGAATTTCTTAATGACTAAGGACATTGAACATCTCTTCCTGTCTTTGTTAGCCATTTGTATTTCTTCTTAGGTGAAATGTATGTTCAATAGCCTTTCAAAGGTATTTTATTAGGAATAGTTACCTATTGAGATGTTAATTTAGTTAAGTAGGTTTTGTCATTTTAAAATGTTGAAACAACTTTGTATTTCTGAGAATAAAATCTTGTATTCCCCAATAGATATGTGTGTTTCTAAATTCAATTTTCTCATATGTTGTCAGATTATTATACAATAGGTTTTCACTAATTATTTCAATACATTGTATACTTTTCCACTACTCACCTGTCAGTTTGTTATTCTGTGGTGGCTTGCTTATTGCTGTGATGGTGAAAGCAAAGTAATAGGTGTCTCAAATACCCTCATGGTGTTTGAATACCCGGGATGAAAATCATGGTGCACAGGTTTCAGTGGAGCTCCTAGACTAAGATAGACTAGAAAGGAGGATGTGGCAAGGCCCACTTCTGAAAAGAAAAGAAAAAAAATTGGTCACTGAAAAATTATGAATAGCAATGAAACATTGTCTTCTATAGTGCTAGGTTGGAAAGCACTCAAATATGATTCAAGAGGAATTGCATGTTCAAAGTAGAGTTGATTGGAATGCAAAAGTTAGAAACAAAGAAGCATTGGTACTTGGAAAATATGGCTTTGGTGACAGAAATTATGCAAGAGATGGCATGATAGAATTTTGCAAGACCAATTGCATGATTTAAAGTCAGGAAAGGTATGCGTCAATATTGTATTCTTTCACCAAACTTATTGAATCTGTATGCTGAGCAAATAATCAGAGAAGCTAGATTATATGAAGAACATGGACTGGGGGAAGATTGATTAAGAACCTCTGATATGTAAGTGACACAACCTTACTTGCTAAAAGTGAAGACGACTTGAAACACTTACTGATAAAGATGAAAGACTGCAGCCATCAATGTGAATTATACCTCAGCATTAAGGAAACATACATTCTCACAACTGGACCAATTAGTAATATCATTACAAATGGAGAAAATATTCAAATTGTCAAGGATTTCATTTTACTTTGATCTGTAATCAATCCCATGGGAGCAACAATCAAGAAATCAAACAAAATATTGTGTTGGGCAGATCTATTGCCCAGTGTTAAAAAGGAAAGATACCACTTTGAAGACTAAGGTAAGCCTGACCTAATCCCAGGTATTTTCAGCAACGTCATGTGCATGTAAGAGCTGGACAATGGCCAAAGGAGACCAGAGAGGAACTAATGCAGTTGAGTTGTGGTGTTGGCAAAGAATATTGAATGTACCATGAACTGCTAGAAGAGTGAACAAATCTTACTTGGAGGAAGTGTTCTCCTTAGAAGTGAGAATAGCTAGACTTCCTCCCTCATACTCTGGTTATGTTGTCAGAAAGGACCGATCCCTGTAGAAGGATATTATGCTGGCTAACGTAGAAGGTCAGTGAAAAGGGAGAGGACCCTCAATGAAATGGATTAACAGAGTGGCTGGGATGATGGGCTTAAACATGGCGAGGATTGTGAGTATGGCACAGGACCAGGCAATGTTTCATTCTGTTGTCCATAGTGTTACTATGAATCAGAACCAACTCAAGGGCACTTAACAACAAGAGCACATTTTTACACCTTTTATTTTTTTTTCACCATTTTGCAATGGATTCTACAGCCAATTTGTTTTTTGCAGTCAGAGTCTTACACTCATAACCCTATATATTAAATAAAATCTAAATAATGTCAATATCAGATGCTAAGGTGTATATGGTAATTCAGGGTAGATGAAATCACTGTCCTCCAGAAAATTTCTGCATACTGGTTATAGCTATTGTCCAGTGGAAAATGAGATCTCTCCTGTATTGAATGGCTATTGTTTATAAAAGCTGTGTGAGGCAGTTTCTCATATGTTAAATTTCTTGGTTAGTACAAGAATGTTGTTAGCTGGACATTCACTCTATGTTTTAACCACAATGAAGATGAAACATAAGAAATTAATTATTATTTATTAGAAAATTTTCTACTTTTTGCTTTCCATAAACAGATTTGTTAAAGGATTTACATCCCATAATTTAATCATTTTTAGGCATAATATAATGATTTTTGTGTAGAAACAGCACTATATAATCACCACAATTCAACATTAGAGTGTTGAATTCCTACCCAATAAAGGAACCTCTTATCTGTTGGTTCAATCCTCCTTCCCATGCCCTGTCCACAAACAACCAATAATCTATATTCTATCCCTATTTTTTTTTTTTTGCCTTCTCTGGATATTTTACATAAATAAAATACAATGCTATATTGTGTTCCCTGCCCATTCCTGCCTCTCTAGATTTCTCCTTGCACATATGCTACCCTTCTGATCTCTCATATTGATTTTAAGTAGTGCACCTTCCCAGTATAATTGTTCAGTTCATAGCCCTGTCCATTTCATGGCTAAGAGTTAAACTATGGTTGTGAGTCCAACTACAGGCCTGCAGAGTGACTAGGAATCATAGTTATAAGTGATTCATCATTCTCTATCTGATTGGGAATCTTGGTCTTTTTTTATGTTTTTTAATTTTGTTCCACATTTTTCTTCCACTCTATCCAGGATCTCTACTTACATCCATTTCTGATTGGTTGGCATTTGTAGCCAGGCACCATCTAGTTCTTCCAGTCTCAGGATCATATAGGCTGAGGTTTCCATAGTGCATTAGTCCCTTGTTTCCATACATCTTCAATTTTCCTCACTCTTCTTTCTCTGGATAAGGAAAGACCAAAAGTTGTACCTTACATGGCTGCTCACAAGCTTTTTAAGACCTCTGTCACTACTCCCCAATGCTGTTGTTGTTACGTGCCATCGAGTCAGACCCGACTCATAGCAACCCCTCCTTGGGTTTCCAAGGCAGTATAATTATGGAAGTATATCACCCCATCTTCCTTCTGAGGAGTGGCTGTTGGGTTTGAACCACCTGCCTTCTGGTTAGCAGTCAAGTGCCTTAGGCACTATGCTACCAGAAGCAGGATATAAAATAATATTTTTGTGTACTGTGTTGTGCCAATTGAGCTTGGTCTCCACTGTAACCATCATCTCAACCCACAGGCCCATTGACTCACTTCCTCAAGGTGCTTGGCTGTGGCTAAGAAGTTATCCTAACTTTGCACCCTGTTAGCTTTACAATATATATGGACATTTTTGTGGCACATACAAATACATTTGTAGGAATATCATATGCCAAATTTATATACACTCATTGGTAAATTCCCATATGCTTACCCATCCCCGGTCTTCTTGCCTGTTGTCTTGGTTCTTTAGTGCTGCTATAACAGAAGTACTACAAATGGATGGCTTTAATAAACAGGGATTTACTCTCTTACAGTTTAGGAGGCTAGAAGCCCAAGTTTATAGTGCCGACTCTAGTGGCTGGGTGAAGGCCCCTTGACCTTGGTATTCATCTCTGCCTCCTGTTCCAGGCCCTGCTAATGCTGCAGGATTTTTCTGATTCATACAGCTCTTGCCTACTGAGGATGATGAACCCAAGATGGACAAGCAAAATTGCACAGTCCTACTATTAGCAGGCAACACGTCAAGGCACTAGTTCAAGGCCAAAAACAATCTCAAGACTAGAAACAACACAGAAGGCCATTGAGATGAAGACTTGGCCAAATGCAGAATTCAGATGTGCCAAAAACCATCCTTCAAGCTTACCCAAACATACCAGAAGCAGCCCACACTTGGAAAGCAACTAATTAGCTGCTCACAGAAGAGTCTACCATGCAGTTGATTTCAATCTCATTATGGGTGTGGTAGTTGAGGTTGTGTGTCAACTTGGCTGGGCCTGGTTTTGAATGACTAGGTAGCTGTATGTAGTAATTCTCTATAATGAGACTGGTAATCAACTCCATAGCAGAATCTACTGTGAGCAGCTGAGTAGCTAGCTGCTGTAAGGATGTGGTCTGCCCCCAGCATACATGAAGACACTTTGAGAAAAGTCTTCAGCCTTTGGAACATCTGGATCCTGCATTTAGACAAGTCTTCATCTCAATGGCCTGTCATGTTTTCTGCTGATCTGGGTTCTGTTAATGGATCAGAACAATGGGGAATAACTGCACCCAGCAGTCCAGCCACTCAAAACCATGTCCCAGACAAGTTGACTCAAGATTTTAAATACTTCACCTCTCCACCTATTTATCCACTCATAAGTTAGTGTTTGTTCTTACTAATAAGGCAGTATTATATATGTAATATTTATCTTGTTATATGTATTTCTTGTGTACCTCTCTATGTCTTCCTTTTCTTTAGTGATGCTGTGCTGGTCACAGGCTTTTGTTATATTGTGTTTCTTCATACAAATGAATATGTATATCTTTCTTAGCTAGGAATTTTCCATTCCTTCCACTTCCATCCCTGGTAAACAATAAAGAAACTTTCCTTGCCTGTGTAAACTTTTCTGTGATTTTTAATAGCAGGTGCATACAATATTTGTTGTTCTCTGATTGACTTATTACACTCAGTATAATGTCCTTCAAGTTCTTCCATGTTATGAGGTGACTCAGATTCTTCATTGTTCCTTTGTTTGCATAGTATTTAATTGTAAGTATGTTCCATAGTTTGGTTATGCATTCATCTTTTTATTGGCACTTAGGTTATTTCCATCTCTTTGCTACTGTGAGTAGTGCTATGATGAGCATGACTGTGCATATATATATTCATGTCTTGGATCTCACCTCTTTAGGACATATTTCTAGTAGTGGGATTGCTGAGTCAATTGGTATTTCTGTTTCCAAATTTTAAAGGAAGCAGCACACCATTTTTCACAGTGGTTATGCTATCTTACAGTCCCAATAGCAGTGTGTAAGAGTCCCAATCTCCCTAAATCCTTGCCAGCAATTGTTGCTTTTTGTCTTGAACTTTATTATTATTTCTTGGGTGAGATCATGGCTCATTGTTGTTTTGATTTGCATCTCTCCAAGGGTTAATGGTCACAAGCATTTCTTCATGTGTTTGTTGGCTGCTTGACTATCTTCTTGATGACATGTCTGTTCATGTCTTTGCTCATTTATGAATTGGATTTTTTGTCTTTTATGATGTTGAGATATTGAAGTTTTTTTATATAAATTTTTGAGATATTTCCCTTGTTGGACATGTCATTGCCTTATATTTTTTTTTCCCCAAAACTGTATGTTCTCTTTTTACTTTATTGGAGAAGGCTTTTTTTGTGCATACAAATTTAATTTTTAGAATGTTCAGTCATCTAGTTTATCTTCTCTATTTGTGTATTTTGGGTTACGTTTGATAATCTATTTATGCTACAAATTAGGGCCCATAAGTTTGTCCCTATCTTATTTTCAATAAAGTTCATAGTTTTAGGTTTTACATTTAGGTTTTGGATCTATCTTAATTCATTTTTGTGTATTGTACGAGGTATGGATCTTCCTTCATTTTTCTGCAAATGGATATCCAGTTTTGCCTATATATTTTGTTAAAGCGACTCCCGCTTTCCCATTTAATGAGTTTCAGTGCTTTATCAAAGATCAGCTGTACATAGGTGGATGAATCTATTTCTGGATTGTCAATTCTTTTCCAGTGGTCTATGTGTCTATTGTTGAACAAACATCTGGCTGTTTTCACTACTGTGGTTGTATAATAGACTTTGAGATTGGGGAATGTGAGCTCTCCTAGTTTGTTGTTGTTCTTCTTCAGTAGTACTTAGTTTACCAGAGGTATCTTTCCTTTTCATATAAAATTAGCTTTGGGTTTTTCCATGCCCTTAAGAATGTTGATGAAATCTGGATCAGAATTGCATTTAAAATATAGTCAGCTTTGAGTAGTGTTGACATTTTCACAATGTTCACTCTTCTCATCCATGAGTATGGTATGTTCTTTCATTTATGTAGGTCTCTTATAGTTTATTGTAGTAATGTCTTGTAGTTTTCTTTGTACACGTCACTTGTATCCTTAGTAAGATATATTCCTAAATATTTTGTCATTTTGGTAACTTGTAAATGGTATTATTTTCCTTATTTCTTTTTCAGAGATTTGATTGTTGATATAGAGGACTCCAAATGATTTTTTTGGACAATAATCTTGTATCCTGCCACTTTCCTGAATTTATGATTTAGTTCCAATACTTTTCTTGATGAGTCTCTTAATGAGTCTCAAGCTTTCTCTGTATATGATCAAGTAATCTGCAAATAAAAATAATTTTATTTCTTCTTTTCTATTCTATATATTGTTAATTTATCTGTCTTGACTTACTTTCCTTGGCTAGGACTTCCAATAAAACATTAAGTAACAGTCGTGATAAAGGGCATCCTTGTGTTGTTCCCATACTCAAGGGGAATGCATTGAGTCTCTCTCCAATGAAAATAATGTTGGATGTTGATTTTGCAAATATGCCCTTTACGATCATGGAGCTGGTGCGGGATCAGGCAGTGTTTCCTTCTGCTGTACATGGGGTGGCTATGAGTCAGAAACAACTCAACAGCACCTAACAACAACAACAAGCTCTTTACGATGTTGAGAAGTTTCCCTTCAATTCCAATCTTGCTGACAGTTTTTCTCAGTAGTGATTGTAGGATCTTATCAAATACATTTTCTACTTCATTTGATATGGTCATGTGGTTCTTTTCCTTGGTTTTAGTTATGTAATAGATTGCACTAATTGTATCTCTAATGTTGAACCATC
>NW_006921697.1:1629148-1629888 GCF_000298275.1 Orycteropus afer afer
TTGTTAAAGATTTTTGCAAGTATATTCATGAAAGATATTGGTCTATGTTGCTGTTGTTGTTAGGTTCCTTCAAGTTGTCTCTGACTCATAGTGACCTTATGCACAGCAGAACGTAACACTGCCTGTCCCATGCCAGCTCCATGATACTTGCTATACCTGAGCCCATTGTTGTAGTCAGTGTCTATCCATCTCATTAAGGACCTTCCCCTTCTTCGTTGACCCTCTACTTTACCAAGCATGATATCCTTCTCCAGGGGATGGTTCCTTCTGACAACATGACGAAAGTAGCTGAGGAAAAAGTCTGGCCATTCTCACTTCCAAGGAGCGTTCCAGCTGCACTTCTTCCAGGACAGATTTTTTAGTCCTTTTAGAAGACCTTCCATAATAAAACTCTCCTTGACATTTACAATAATGGACTAATACAATATCTGTCCTTTTGTGATTGGCTTATTTCACTCAGCATACTATCCTCCGAGTTCATCTACGTTATGCAATGTTTTGCAGATTCTATATTATTCTTTAGCGTTGCATGGTATTCCATTGTGTGTATGTACCATAGTTTGGTTATCTATTCTTCAGTTGATGGACACCTAGGTTGTTTCCATTTTTTGGCTATTGTAAATAGTGCTGTGATGAACATGGGTGTGCATATATCTGTTCTTGCCATGGCTCTCACTTCTTTAGAGTATATACCTAGTAATGGAATGGCTGGGTCAAATGGTATTTCTAATTCCAACTTT
>NW_006921697.1:1630609-1632202 GCF_000298275.1 Orycteropus afer afer
TGTGAGGTACAGATCTTGTTTCATTTTTCTGCAAATGGATCTCCAGTTTTGCCAGCACCACTTATTAAACAAACATTCTCTTCCCCATTTAATGGATTTTGGCCCTTTGTCAAAGATCACCTGATTATAGGTCGATGGATCTATTTCTGGGTTCTCAATTCTATTCCATTGGTCTATTTGTCTGTCACTAAACCAATACCAGGCAGTATTGACTACTGTGGCTGTATAGTAGGTTTTGAGATCCAGCAGTGAGATCCTCCTACTTTGTTCTTCTTCTTCAATAGTGCTTTTCTTATCTGAGGTCTCTTTCCTTTCCATATAAAGTTAATGATTGGTTTTTCCATGTCCCTAAAGAATGGTGATAGGATCTGCATAGGGATTGCATTGAATGTATAGATTCCTTTGGGCAGAATTGACATCTTCAAAATGTTCAGTCTTCCTATCCATGAGCATAGGGTGTTCTTCCCTTTATGTAGATCTTTTATGGTTTCTTGAAGTAGTTTCTTTTTATAATTTTCTTTGTACAGGTCTTTTGTGTCCCTGGTAAGATTTATTCCCATGTATTTTATTTTTTAGGTAACTATTGTAAACGGTATTGATTTCCTTATTTCTTTTTTAGCTATCTCTTTGCTGGTGTAGAGGAATCCAACTGATTTTGGTATGTTGATCTTATATCCTGCCACCATGCTAAATCTCTCAATTGGTTTTAGTAGGTTTTTGACTGTGTCTCAGGTTTCCCAGGTATGGGATCATATCATAAGCAAATAGGGATAGTTTGACTTCTTCTTACCAATTTGGATGTCTTTGATTTCCCTTTCTTGCCTTATGGCCCTGGCTAGGACTTCCAGCACAATGTTGAATAGAAGTGGTGATAGCAGACATCCTTGTTCTCAAGAGGAATGGTTTCAGTCTCTCTCCATTGAGAATAATGTTGGCTGTTGGTTTTGCATAGATGCCCTTTATTATATTGAGGAATATCCCTTCTATTCCTATTTTGCTGACAGTTTTGATCAGGAATGGGTGCTGGATTTTATCAGATCCCTTTTCTGCATCAATTGATATGATCATGTGGTTCTTCTCCTTTGTTTTATTTATGTGGTGAATGATGTTGATTGTTTTTCTAATATTGAACCATCCTTGCATACCTGATATGAACCCCACTTGGTCATGATGAATGATTCTCTTGATATGTTTTTGCAGTCTACTGGCTAGTATTTTGTTGAAGATTTTTGCATCTATATTCATGAGGGATATTGGTTCATAGTTTTCCTTTTGAGTGATGTCTTTGCCTGGTGTTGGCATCAAGGATATGCTTGCTTCATAAAGTAAGTTAAAGAGGATTCCAATCTTTTCTGTGTTTTGAAATTGTTTGAGTAGGATTGGTATCAGTTCTTCTCTGAATGTTTTGTAGAATTCTCCAGTGAAACCGTCTGGTCCAGGACTTTTTTTGATTGGTAATTTTTTGATGACCTGTTCAATTTCTTCTTTTGTGATGGACCTGTTCAACTTTTCCACATCAGTCTGTGTTAGTTTAGGTAAGTGGTGTGCTTCTAGAAAACTGTCCATGTCTTCCAGATTTTCAAATTTGTTGGA
>NW_006921697.1:1639615-1641029 GCF_000298275.1 Orycteropus afer afer
TGATATGTTGTTGCAGTCTATTGGCTAGGATTTTGTTGAAGATTTTTGCATCTATATTCATGAGGGATATTGGTCTGTAGTTTTCCTTTTGCATGATGTCTTTGCCTGGTTTTGGTATCAAGGTTATGCTTGCTTCATACAATGAGTTAGGGAGGATTCCATCTTTTTCTATGTTTTGGAATAGTTTGAGTAGGTTTGGTATCAGTTCTTCTCTGAATGTTTTGTAGAATTCTCCATTGAAACCGTCTGGGCCAGGACTTTTTTAGATCGGTAATTTTTTGATAAGCTGTTCAATTTCTTTTGTGAAGGGCCTGTTCAATATTTCCACATCAGTCTGTGTTAGTGTAGGTAAATGGTGTGCTTCTAGAAATCTGTCCATTTCTTCCAGATTTTCAAATTTGTTGGAGTACACTTCTTCATAGTATCTTGATATTATCCTTTTTATTTCAGTTGGTTCTGTCGTAATGTCACCCATTTCATCTCTTATTCATGTTATTTGTATTTTCTCCCTCTTTTCCTTTGTTAAATTTGCCAGTGGTTTGTCAGTTTTATTAATCCTTTCAAAAACCAACTTCTGGTCCTGTTGATTTTTTCTATAGTCCTTCTATTTTCTGTTTCATTGATTTCTGCTAGAATCTTGATTATTTCTTTTCTTCTGGTGACTGAGGGCTTTTCTTGCTGTTCTTTTTCTAATTGTTGGAGCTGTTGATTTAAAGTGTTTATTTTGGCTCTTTCTTCTTTTTTTTATGTGTAATTGTATTGCTATAAATTGGCCTCTGATCACTGCTTTTGCTGTGTCCCAAATATTTTGGTATGTTGTGTTTTCATTCTTGTTTGATTCAAGGATTTTTTGAATTTCTATTTTTATTTCTTCTCTTACCCAGTCTTTCTGTAGGAGGGTGTTGTTCAGTTTCCATGTGTTTACTCTTTTCCTGTTGATATTCCCATTGTTGATTTCTAACTTGATAGCATTATGATCTGAGAAGATGCTTTGCAGTATTTCAATGTTTTTAAATTTATTAAGGCTTGCTCTATGGCCTAACATACAGTCTATCATGGATAAAGTTCCATGTGCACTGGAGAAGAATGTATATTATGTTGCTGTTGGGTGAAGTGCTCTGTACATGTCTATAAGGCCCAATTGTCGGAGTGTATTATTTAGCTGTTCTACATCTTTATTGAGTTTCTTTCCAGTTGCTTTATCTTTCAAAGAAAGTGGTGTATTAAAATCTCCCACTATGAGAGTGCAGTCATCTATTTGGCTTTTCAACTCTTTTAAAGTCTGAATTATGTCTTTTGGGGTCCTTTTTTGGGGTCCATAGATATTTATTATGTTTATATCTTCATGTTCAATTGATCCTTTAATCATTATATAATGTCCTTCCTTGTCTCGTATGGTGGTTTTTGTCTTAAA
>NW_006921697.1:1641129-1650341 GCF_000298275.1 Orycteropus afer afer
ATGGATATATTCTCATCTTTCATCATTTCAGGGAAGTTCTCCTCCAGCAAATCTTGGACAATTTTCTCTGTGGTTTTGTTTTTCTCTTCCTGTTCTGGAATTCTAATGACACATAAGTTATTCCTTTTGATGATATCCCATATAAACCTTAGGCTTTCTTCATTTTGTTTTGATTGATCCTTTTCCAAAGAAGTATTCAGGTATTTGTCTGCAATCTCATTAATTCTGTCTTCCATTGCATCACTTCTACTCTTTTTGCCTTCCAATGTGTTATCTATTTCTAACAATTTAGTATTAAGCTTCTGGATTTCTGTCTGTGGATTTAGAATAAATTTCTAATTTTTCATTTATTTTGTCATTTTGTTTTTGTATTTTCTTCCAGATTTCTTCTAAGTTTTTTTCTGTGTTTTCTTTGGTCTGTCTCTCAATCCTTTGAAGATACCTAAATATAATTATTTTGAATTCCTTATCAGAGAGTTCCAATGCTGCTTCTTTCTCAAGGACATGTTCTGGGTCTATATCCTGTTCCCTTGTTTCTACCACTTTATCTTGCTTCTTTGTGTGAACTGATGATCTGTTGTCTCCAAGACATCATGGTGTTGTTCTTTGATCTCTGTTAACTATTTGTGAAGAGCAGCCAAGGGTGATTCAGGCACTCCTTTGTGGTTTTTTATCATTGGCCCATTGGTAGATATGGAGGTGGTGCCTCTCTCTCAGTAAGGAAGTTGCAGGATGTGTGGGTGTAGTTGTATCTTAGGGGGCCTGTTGCTGTCTCCCACTCAGGTAGACAAAAATTACAAATGAATAACCATCAAAAAACTAAAAGCACATGGGCAAAAAATACACCATGTACTCACACAAGAACAGTATCCAAAAAAAGAAAAAAGGGAGAAAAGAAGAAAAAAAGAAAACCTGCAATATCTAGGGGTAGGGCACTAAGAGAAAAAGGTAGAGAAGGAGAATAATGAAGAAAAAATAGGAAATATGTAAAAAGAAAACCAAGGAACAGGGTTAACCATGAGAAAAAAGGGAAAAAAAATACATTTTTTTTTTTTTTAAACAAGGCAAGGGAAAGGAAAAAAAGCTGCAAACTAGGACTTGCGGGGGAAGAATACAGAATAATAGTAAAAAGGACAAAGGTATTAATAACAATAGTAGTTTTAAAACAGACAAATGCAAGCAAATTAAACACCAGAAAAAAGAAAGAGAAAAAGAAAAAAATTATAAAAAATTTGGTGGAAGACAGGGCAGGGCACCCAGGCTCTGTCTGAGCACACAGACTGGGATGGAGCTCCTGTGGGCCAGAATGTGGGTGGGAGTGGGGGATGGCAACACCTCCATTCACCAAGCAACTGTCGGGTATAAGAGTAACAAGAGGAATATCACACCTTTTCAGTCGTGCAGGTCTGGCGTGTCCTTGGGGTTACTGACAAGTAGAACCTGTTCTTAAGCTCCTGGAATCTGGTAGAGTGCTGTCTCTTTAAATATTCAAAATGGTCAAGCCACTTGTAAGCATTCAAAATGGTGGTGTACCCCGTACAAGCAAAAATCCACAGCTTAGCCCATCTTCCTCTTCACCGCTGCTTTCCCTTTTATTCACCAGCCACCAGAGCAGTCCTCTGTGCAGTCTCTGGCTAGCACGGCTGATTTTTAGGTTAATTCTTAGGTCCTACCACCACTTGGGAACCTCCAAGCTGTCTATGCCATCAGGATCACTCAGGATCACTGCCAGACTGCAGCTCCATATGTCTCCTTTTCTGGTGTTTTCATGCAAATTCTTCTGCTAGTTGGGGTTTAGTCCACTTCTATATCCTTCCCTTTAAGGCTCAGGGGCCCAGGATTATCTTCTGTGTCTGTGTTAATTGGTTCCCCTTTTCTTTATTGAAGAGGGTTTGTGCAGTCTTTCTGCCTATTCCACCATCTTGAAATCACCCCTCATCATGTGATGTCTTGACTGTTGCTTCCATTGGTGTTGATTGTAAAACCAAGTAATATGAAATCCTTGACAACCTCAATCTCTTCTCCATTGGTCATGAATCTATTTATTGGACCAGTTGTGAGGATGTTTGCTTTGTTTATATTGAGCTGTAATCCATACTGCAGAATGGAGTCTTTAATCTTCATCAGTCAGTACTTCAAGTCACCCTCACTTTCAACAAGCAATGTTGTGTCATCTGCATATCACAGGTTGATAATGAGGCTTCCTTGAATCCGGATGCCACATTCTTCTTCATGTAATCCAGCTTCTTGGATTATTTGCTCAGCATACATTGTGAATAAAATGGTGAAAGGATACACCCTTGACACACTCCCTTCTTCATTTTGAGCCATGCAGTATCCCCTTGTTCTGTTAGAATCACAGCCTCCTTAACTATGTGCATGTTCCTCATAAGTACAATCAGATGTTCTGGAATTCCCATTCTTCTTAATGTTATGCATAATTTGTTATGATCCACACAATCAAATGCTTTTGCATAGTCAATAAAACATAAGTAAACATTTTTCTGGTATTCTTTGCTTTCAGCTAAGATCCATCTGACATCAGCAATGATATCTTTCATTCCATGTCCTCTTCTGAATCCAACTTGTGTTTCTGGAAGTTCTTTGTCAATATACTGCTGCAACCATTTTTGAATTATCTTCAGTAAGATTTGACTTGCATGTGATTTTAATGATATTGATAATTTCCACATTCTGTGGGATCATTTTCCTTTGGAATGGGTACAAATATGGATCTCTTCCAGTCAGTTGGCCAGATAGCTGTGTTTCTAATCTTTTGGCATAACCCAGTGAGTGCCTCCAGCTTGGCATTTGTTTGTTGAAACCTCTCATTGAGTATCCTGTAAATTTTTGGAACCTTGTTCTTTGCCAATTCCTTCAGTGCAGGTTCGACTTCTTCTTCCAGTACCATTGGTTCTTGATCACATGCTACCTCTTGAAATGGATGAACGTTGACCAATTCTTTTTGGTACAGTGACTCTATGCATTCCCTCCATCATTTTCTGATGTTTCCCACATAATTCAATGTTTTGTCCATAGAAACTTTCAATATTTGCAAATCAAGTCTTGAATTTTTTCCTCAGTTCTTTCAGCTTGAGAAATACCAAGCATGTTCTTCCCTTTTGGTTTGCTAAATCCAACTCTTTGCACATTTCATTATAGTAATTAGTTTTGTCTGCTTGAGTTGCTCTTTGAATTCTTCTGTTCAGGTCTTGTATCTTGCCATTGCTTCCATTTGCTTTAGCTACTCTCTGCTCAAGGGCATTTTCAGAGTCTGTTCTGAGATCCATTTTCATCTTTTCTTCCTCTCTTCTCTTTTTAATAACCTCTTGCTTTCTTCATGGATGATGTTCTTGATGTTATCCCACAATTCCTCTGTTTTTGGTCATTGTTGTTAAATGCATCAAATTTATTGTTTAAATGATCTCTAAATTTGGGAAGAACATTATCAAGGTCATATTTTTACTCCCATGGACTTGTTCTAATTGTCTTCAACTTCAAGTTGAATGTGCATATAAATAGTTGATGATCTGTTCCAAATCAGCTCCTGTCCTTGTTTTGGCCAAACATATTGAACTTCTCCATCACCTCTTGCCACAGATGTAGTCAATTTTATTCTTGTGAAGGTTGGGCAATCCTACTTCCATAGTGATACTGCATCGGAAACCCAAGGAGGGGTCGCTATGAGTCGGGGCCGACTCGACGGCACATAACAACAACAACAACAACATTCATTTTGATGAAGTCTATGTGTGTAGTCATCGCTTATGTTGCTGAAAAAACGTATTTGCAATGAATAAGTCTTGCAAAATTCTATCATACGATCTCCAGCATTATTTCTATCATCAAGGCCATATTTTCCAACTACCAGTAGCTCTTCATTGTTTCCAACTTTTGAATCCCAGTCACCAGTGGTAATCAACACATCTTGACTGCCTGCTCATTCAATTTCAGACTGCAGAATTTGGTAGAAATCTTCAATTTTCTCCTCTTTGGCTTTGGTGGTTGGTGCATAAATTTGAATAATAGTAATACTAACTGGTCTTCCTTGTAGGATAATATACTTCCTTTGGATATTATCGTATCACTGATAGTGTTGTACTTCAGGACAGATCTTGAAACGCTCTTTGTGATGATGAATGCCACACCATTCCTCTTCAATTTGTCATTCCTGGCATAGTAGATAATATGGTTGTCCAATTCAAAATAGCCAAAACCTGTCCTTTTCAGCTCACTAATGTCTAGGATATCAATCTTTATGCATTCCATTTCATTTTTGACAACTTTCAATTTTCCTAGATTAATACTTCATACATTCCACGTTCTAATTATTAGTGAATATTTTCATCTGTTTTTACTCATTTTGAGTAGTGCCACATCAGCCAATGGAGGTCCTGAAAGCTTTACTCTATCCATGATGTTAAGGTTATCTCTACCCTGAGGAGTCAGCTCTTCCCCAGTCAAATTTTGATTGCCTTCCGACTCAATGATCCCATCTTCTGGCACTGTATCTGACAATGTTTCAGGGCTATTAATAAATTTTCCAGTAATATATCAGACAGTGTTTCACTGCTATTCATAAGATTTTCATTGGCCAATTGTTTGAGAAGTGGATGCCCTCTTCCTTCTCCTGTGTCTATCTAAGCCCAGAAGCTCAGCTGAAACCTGTCCAGCATGGGTAACCAGCTGGGATTTTGCAACATGGTGGTGTAGGCTTCCACTTTGTAGCAACACATAAACCACCACAGGATGACAAACTGACAGAAAAGTTCATCTCCCTTAGTTGTTCCTAACCCCTCTGTACCTGCCTACCTCAGGTAACAGCCTTAAAATAGAGCCACCCCAAGCAAAAATCAGCCCCTAAGCCCTGGGCCTGCCTACCTCGGGCTCTAGCCTTAATAAAGAGCCAATCTCAAGCAAAAAGCAGCCCCCAAACCCCAGGCTCACCTACCTCAGACTCTGGTTAAAATGGAGCCACCCCCAATCAAAAAGCAGCCTCTAAGCCCTAGGCCTGCCTACCTCAGGCCCTGGCCTTAGTATAGAGCCACACCCAAGGGAAAAGCAGCCTCCAGTCCTCCAGCCTGCCTACCTTAGGCTCCAGCCTTAATATAGTGGCACCTCCAACTGAAAAGCAGCCTCCAAGCCCCAGGCCTGCCTACCTCAGGTCCTCGCCTTTATAGCTGTCCTTTTTAGTGGTTCTTTGCCTGGTTTGGGTATCAGAATTACACTTTCTTCATAGAATGGATTTGGGAGTATTCTACCCTTTTCCATGTTTTAGAATAGTTTTGGTAGGATAGCTGTTAGTTCTCTGAACATTTGATAAAATTCTCCCGTGAAGCCATCTGGGCCAGGACTTTTGTCTGGGAAGATTTTTATGTCCTGTACAATTTCTCTTTTTGTTATGGGTCTGTTAAAATTTTTTGCCTCTTTCTGTGTTAGAAATTTGTCCATTTCTTCTAGGTTTCCAAATATGCTGTAATACAGCTTTTCATAATATTTTGTTGTTGTCCTTTTTATTGTGGCTGGTTCTATTGTGAAGTTGTCCATTTCATTTGTTATTCATGTTATTTGCATTGCATTTTTATTTTCCTTAAATTACCCAGTGATTTGTCAATTCTGTTCATCTTATTGAAGTACTAGATTCCGTTCTTGCTCATTTTTTGTTTTCTGCTTCACTTATTTTTTACGCCAATGTTTATTTCCTTTCTTTTAGAAACTGTATGCTTCTTTTGTTGTTCTTTTTCTAATTGTTGTCATTGTTATGTTAAAGTATTGACTTTGGTTCTTTCTTCTTTTTTACTGTATGCATTTATTACTATAAACTGACATCTGGGCACTCCTTTCATTGTGTCCCAGAGATTTGGGTATGTCATGTTTTCATTCTCATTTTCTTCTAGGAAATTTTCTTTTTTATTATTTCACACTTTATTTCTTTTAAGATCTTGTAGTTCTCAAATAGTGTCTTACTCAGTTTCCATTCCTTTGACTGTTTTCTGTGGTCTTCTTATTGATATCTAAATTTATATTATGATCCAAGAAGATGCTTTGTAATATTTCAAATTTTTAAAAATTTTTATGTGGCTTGTTTTGTGGCCTAACATATGGTCTATTCTGATAAATGATCCATGTACATTGGAAGAGAATATGTATTGTGTTTTTTTGGGTACAGTGTTCTTATGAGAACACTATGTGTTTGTGTTGGTTGATTATGTTATTGAGATCTTCTGCATCTTGGTTGATATTATTTCTACTTTTTCTGCCCTTCTTCGAAAGTGGTATGTTAAAGTCTCCTACTACTGTTGTAGAATTGTCTATTTCTCCTTTTGATTCAGTTAATGTTTGCTTTATGTATTTTGGAGATTTTTCATTGGGTACATAGATATTTATTATGGTATGTCCTCTTTGTTGATTGACACTTTTATCATCAAATAATGACCTTCCTTGTCTCCTATGCTGGTTTTTACGTTGAAGTCCATTTTATTAGAAATATTATTGTCATCTCTGCTCATTTTTGGTTGCCATTAGCTTTATGTATAATTTTTGCATCCCTTGATTTTTAATTTATTTTTAACTTTGTGTCAAAGGTGAGTGTCTTATAGCCAGCTTATTGATGGGTCTTATTTTCTTATCCATTCTGCCACTTTCTTTCCCTTGACTGGTGCATTTAACATATTCAAATTCAATGAAATTATGAGTAGGTATGAATTTACTATTGTCATTCTTTTGTGCTTTTTATTGTGGAGTGGATATTTCTTTGTTATGAATTTTTTTTATGTGCCAAGTTCACTTTGTAATTGTGTTTTCTTGTCTATTTCTTCATTGTTTTTGACTTTGTGTTTACTTAGTCCTTGTGATTTTCTTCTTTTTTTATTTGGATAGAAGCCTTGTTAATTTTTTTATGATTTACCTGTAGTAAAATTTTATCCTCCTAAGTTTGGCAGTCTCTTCTATATTGACATTTTTCTCATTTTCTCTCCATTTGGAAGTTCTGTAAGCATATCATTTATTCCCTCTTGTAGCTATGTAGTTCTTGTCATTTACACATTGATGCCTCTGGTTCTCTGTGTTTTGTAAGCTTATTTTAGTTTTGAGCTTTTTTTTTCTGGGTTGGTTTCTGGGTGTTGTTGCCATGTGTTTTAAGCAGGATGTTGTCTTGCACTGTTAATCTTTTGTCTGAAGGACTCTTGTTCACATTTCTTGTAAGATTGGTATAGTTTTTACAAATTCCCTGAATTTCTATTTATTGAGGGATATCCTAATTTCATCATCACATTTGAGGAACAGTTTTGCTAGATATATAATTCTTGTTCGAAAGGTTTTGTTTTCTTCCAAGGTTTTGTATGTCATCCCATTGCCTTTTTGACTGCATGGACACTTCAGAGAAATCAAAACTTAGCCTTACTGGTTGCATTTGCAGGTAATATTTCATTTTTTCCTGAGTTGCTCTCATGATTCTTTCTTTGTCTTTGATTTTGGAAAGTTTGTTTCTGTGTATATCTTGGTGAGTCTTTCTTGGAATCTATCTTGTATCGAGCTAATTGAGCTTTGTGGATAGGTATCTTTCATCTTTCATAATATTGGGGAAGTTTTCTTTTAGCAGGTTTTTGACACTATTCTCTGTTTTTTTTGTTTTCTTTCTTGCCCTCTCTTCTCTGGAAATCCAACCACACATAGGTTATTGCTCTTGCTATCATCCCATAGTATCTTATTATTATTATTTTTCTTTTTTTCATTTTTCTTCAATCTTTTTTCTGAGTTTTCTTCATACAAGCTGGTGTCGATGATTTGTTTTCCAGCTGGCTACTATGTTCTTCAGCTGATCTGATTCTACTCCTTTGTCTTTCTAATGTGTTATTCTCTGTGATTTTACTCTTACTCTCTTGGATGGCTAATTGCTGTTTTTGTATGATTTCTAATTTTCCATTCATTTTGTAATTTTGTTCTTGTATTTATTCCCTGAATTCTTGCAGGGTATTGTCTATCTTTTCCTTGCTTTTCTTTAGGGTTTTCTGTGATTTTTTTGGGGGGGGAATATATATATATATATGTAATGTTTTGAATTTCTTATCGGATAGTTATATTCTCTGTTCTTCCTCAAAAAAGCCTCCTAGTTCTTTATTTTATTCACTTGCTTCAATTGAGGTGACCTATTGTAGGAGCTCTGGTAGTGTAGCGCCTAAGGCACTTGACTGTTAACCAGAAGGCTGGAGGTTCAAACCCACCAGCCACTCCTCAGAAAGGAAGGTTGGGCAATCTACTTCCATAGTGATACTGCCTTGAAAACCCAAGGAGGGGTCACTATGAGTCAGGTCTGACTCAATGGCAAATAACAACAACAACAACAATGTTGTCTCAGAGACATTTTAAAGTAGTGATTTTTATTTCTTGGTTTGTTTCACTGTGGGTTTTTATTTTGCTTTGATTCAATATGTCTGTATGGATGGGACAGGTGTACTTCTTTGTTTGTTAACTTGGAAGCACTGGGGCACTCTCTAAGTATGTCCAGTTTGGTGGATTGACTGATAGGAATGTGAGTGCATGTCTCTGAGTGTCATCAAGAAGAGCTGTGGGTGGGATGAATAGGTGTTGTCTGCTGTCTGTCCTTGATCAAGTAATATAGGAGCTGGTGGTTGTGCTCATCCTCTGTGTGAGGTGGTCAGTGAAATAGGAATGGTTAACTTGTAGAGAGTTAATGTCCTCCTGCCTCTGGATGGGGCAGAAAATGACAATAAAAAACAAAATAACAACAATCCAAAGAGAAGAAAAATAATAAAATAAAAGATTAACAAAAGTAAAAAAAAAAAAAGTAGAAAGAAAAAAAGAGGGGAATGAATGAGAAGAAATATTGGCAAAAATATAAGAAGAAGAAGAAGAGGTAGACATGAACAGATAAAGAGGAAGAAAGATTGGGAAAATGAAAAGGGAAAATATGGAAGCTGAGAAGGCAGGCCTTTTGTAGTTATGGTCAGCTGGCAGCCCTGGGATCAAGCAGTTGTGGTGCAAACCACTGATCCATTGAGATTTGTGCTCAAGGAAGTGAAAGGAGCCGGGAGTGAGTGGGCTTCTCCAAGATAGGTGGCTGTAGTTGTGTTGACTAGATATGGTGATAGGGGGCATCCTTGTCTGGTTCATGTTCTCAACAAGAATGGTTTCAGTCTCTCTCTATTGAGAATAATGTAGGTTGTTGGTTTTGCATAGATGCCCTTTATTAT
>NW_006921697.1:1651875-1657917 GCF_000298275.1 Orycteropus afer afer
CTCGTATGGTGGTTTTTGTCTTAAAGTCAATTTGATCAGAAATTAATATTGCCACTCCTGCTCTCTTACAGTTGCCATTTGCTTGATATATCTTTTCCAACCTTTGATTTTTACTCTATTTTTGTCTTTATCTCTAAGGTGTGTCTCTTGTAGACAGCATATTGATGGGTTTTGTTTTCTTATCGAATCTGCATCTCTCCATCTCTTGAGTGGTGCATTTCATCCACTAACATTCAGTGTGATTATTGACAAGTATGATTTGGTTGTTGTCATTTTGGTATGTGTTTTTTCATGGTGTCCCTGGTTTTTTGTTCCATATTATTTTCTGTGCTGAGCTCATTATGTTTATGAATCCTGTTATCATTTCCTTTGTTGATGTTGATTTAGTATTTGCTGAATATTTGTGCTTGTCCTCTTTTTTATTGCGATATGAAGGTTTATCACTTTTCTTTGAGGTTACCCTATGATTTATAATTTTCCCCTTAAGTTTAGAGCAGTCCATTCTATCTTGCAACTCTTTTAACTTCCTCACCATTTAGAAGTTCTTTAACTACACAGTCTCTTCCCTCTTTTTGTTTGTAGTTGTCCTCACTTGCCAATTGATGTCTCTGGTTCCCTGTTTACAGTCTTGTAAGCTCATTTTGCTTTTGATATGTCCATATCTGTGTTTTCTGGGATATGTCATCTTGTGTATTAGTCGTCAGTTGTTATTTGCTATTTTTGGTTCTCTGTTCAAAGTATTCCCTTTAGTGTCTCTTGTAAGGTTGGTCAGGTTTTAATAAATTCCCTTTCTTTCTGTTTATCTGGAAATCTCCTAATTTTACCATCATATTTGAGGGACAATTTTGCCAGGTATATAATTCTTGGTTGAAAATTTTCCTCTTTCTGGGTTTTATATATACTATCCCATTGCCTTCTCACTTGCATGGTCTCTGCTAAGAAATCATAGCTTATTCTTACTGGGTGACCTTTGTATGTAACTTTTTGTTTTTCCCATGCTGCTCTCCAGATTCTGTCTTTGTCCTTGGTTTTGGTGAGTTTGATGATGATATGTCTCGGTGATTTTCTTTTGGGGTCTATCATTTTTAGGGTTCATTGGACTTCCTGAATGGTTATGTTCTCCTCTTTCATCATACCAAGGAAGTTCTCCTCCAGCAAATCTTGGACGATTTTCTCAGTGGTTTTATTTTCCTCCTCCTGTTCTGGAATTCCAATGACACATAGATTATTTCTTTTGATGGTATCCCACATGAACCTTAGGCTTTCTTCATTTCGTTTTGAATTTTTTTCTGATTGATCCCTTTCCAAAAAAGTATTTAGGTGTTTGTCTTCAATCTCATTAATTCTGTCTTCCATTGCATCAATTCTACCCCTTTTCCCTTCCAGTGTATTATCTATTTCTGACAATTTAGTATTAATCTTCTGGATTTCTGTCTGTAGATTTAGAATTATTTCTAATTTTTCATTTGTTTTGCCATTTTGTTCTGGTATTTTCTTCCAGAATTCTTCTAAGGTTTTTTCTGTGTTTTCTTTGGTCTGTCTCTCACTCCTTTGAAGACACCTAAAAATAATTCTTTTGAATTCCTTATCAGAGAGTTCCAATGCTGCTTCTTCCTCAGGGATATGTTCTGGGTATGTATCCTGTTCCCTTGTTTCTACCACTTTATCTTGCTTCTTTGTGTGGACAGTGATGATCTGTTGTTTCTGAGGCATCATGGTATTGTATTAAGATCTCTGTTAATTGTTTGTGAAGAACAGCCAAGGGTGATTCAGGCTCTTCTTGGTGTTTTTTTATCTTTGGCCTGTTGGTGGAGAAAGAGGTGCTGGCTCTTGTTCAGTGAGTGAAGTTGTAGGAGGTATGGGTGTAGTTGTATCTTATGAGGACTGTTGCTGTCTCCCAGTCAGTTAGGCAAAAATTACAATTGAATAACCATCAAAAAAACTATAAGCACATGGACAAGAAATACACCCTGAAATCACACAGGACCAGTAACCCAAAAGAAGAAAAAGGGTGGGGGAAAGAAGAAGAGAACAGATAAATCTGTAATATTTGGGGATAGGTCACTGAGAGTAAAAAGGTACAGAAGGAGAATAATGAATTGAAAAAAAAAAAAATACAAAAGAAAATAAAAGCAAAAACAGGACAAAACAAAACAAAACAACAAGGGACGGGGTTAGTCATGAGAGAAAGAAGAAAAAAAGAAAAAAAAAAGGTGTAGACTAGGACTTCTTCAATAGTGTGCAATACACTTTTGGAGAGTTATTGGTGTTACTGGAAAGCAGAACATCTTCTTAAGTCCCTGGATTCTGGTAGAGCGCTGTCTCTTTATGTTGTCACTAGCTGCTGGTTATGTGTTGAATTTTTTTGTCTTGGTTTTATGGTTTAATATTTTGAAATGGTGAAGCTCTTTTTTTTGTTTGTTTGTTTGTTTTGTTTTGTTTCTTTATTGATACAAGTGTGTTGGGTCACTCTGCTGTTTTCTTTGTGGTGGTAGAATCCCTGTGTGTAGCGTTGATATGTGTTTCTGTTTGTCATAAAAAGGGTTTAGAGTTTGAAGCAGGAGGTTTTATGGTAATTGGCTGAATATGTTTTCTTCTATTGATTTAAGATATTGATGGAAAAGTCGGAGCAGAAGAAGGAAAGCTTGGTGTTGCTAGGGTCGGTTTCTAGGGCTTTGAGCAGGCTATTTTTGATGGGATATTTATTTGCAAGACTGCAGCTCAAACTCAGGAATCTTATTGTTAGAGCTTTGCAAATTTCTGCCAATTTCAGGCACACTCAAAGATCTCACCTCTGCAGCCCCACAGTGCTAAAGAACAGCTCCAAGGCAAAAACCCCGGGAGTGCGGTTTCTTCCCTCTCCTGTTCCGTCTGCCTGCGGTGCTGACTGCTGATGTAATCCCACCAGATCACTAAAGGCCAGCTCTGGAGTTTGTAATACTACCCAGCTGCGGCACCAAAGATGCGCACAGTTTGAGCTGTGGGTCAGGGGTATACCTGCTAGAGACCTGCGGTCCCGATCTCTGTGACAAAGAAAAGCATGATGTCTCCCAGTCTGACTCCAGTCTACTCTGTGACCCACTGGGAGGGGAGGGAGCTACCCCTCCTGTCACAACAGTAAGTTTTCCTCCAAATCTCAGCGGAGGTGTCTTGCCTGCAGCCAGCATGCAGGAGACACAAATTACCTCCAAAAAATCAAGATGAAGTGCTGGAGGCAGGTCTCTGACACTGCCCAATGGAATATTAGAGTGGTTGCTGGTATGCTGTTATAAGGCATCCTCCATCTTGGCTCGGGGATCTCAGGCGGGCGCCCTAGCCTGGCACACAGTGACTGCTCCAGAAGAGTCTCCAATGCCTCTCTCGGGTGCCAGTCCATCTTCCTCCAGTAGCTCTTTCCTAAATAATCTCCCTGTGCCTTTCCTCTAATTCTGCTCTTCTGTGTTTGATGTACTATGAATCTGTGAGCTGTTCATAGCACTGAAATTCCTAATTTAAACTGTTGTGGCTAGTTTTCCAAGATCTTAGATGCCAGAGGGATAAAGCATGCTGCTCACTGGCTCGCCTCCATTTTGAACTTGCATGGTTGTTTTCAACTTTCAATTTGTTGAACACACCAGAGATTACTGTGATCAAACTGTCAACATCAGGCACTGATCCTCAGGCAAGATCTTATGAATTAATTAAAAAGTCCAATGGTGGGTGCAGTACTTTTTCACTGGTGATTACTACCTTCTCTTCTCTATTTCTGCAAACACATTCTCAGTTGGAAAATTAACACTCCACAATTCCCTTTTGGAGCTGGTATGGCCTTGTGGTTTTGTCCAAGCCTTCTTCCCCTGTTCTTTTGGGGCTGCTTATATCTAAGCTGGCATTCAGAGGAAGCACAGGCAGACTTTCCCTCATTTTAGGAGAAGAATTAGCTGACCATTTTTTCTCAGATTTGAATGAATCTTGAATGACTCTTGAAAGTCCTCTCAAACTTCTGTGTTACTGATTTTTGAGCTCCATTCACACTGTGGTTGGAGCAGTCTCCATTGAGGTGACTATCATCTTGGATCCACTGTAGAAAACTTTCTATAGGATTTTATATCAATACAACAGCCAGCAGTCATCAGGTGAAGGAAGGATATCATGCTTTACATGGACATTCAAAAAGGTCTCTCTTGTTATCAGAGCATGTCCTATAGAATGTTGGCTGTGAGTATAACCTCCACTCAGGATTTCTGCTTCTTATCACTCAGCAGTGTCAGTCAAAAGTCCTCAGAACTGACTGGAAGAGGGAGTATAGAGACCCAAGCTGACCCTTAGGGAAAACTATTTTTTTGGTTCCAGATACTTGCTCCCTTGACTCACTTTTGAGTCAAGGCGAGGCAAATAGAGTGCTGATGATAGGAGTAGACTCCACTGCAGGGATGTTCTGTAGCAATTATCAGTAGGCTTGCAGTCAACAATGGCTTGGTGAGGAAAGTGCAGGCATACTCATAATGGAACCCCAGAGAGGTCTGCATTATGATTACAGAGCAAAAACTTGGGTCCTTTTATCTTCATACAAGCAGGGGGTGTGGTGTAGAGAAGCAGCCTCTTTTGCTGAGGCCATTGTCCAAGTTCACAGAAGCAGGTGGTCTGAATGTCTGGGGGAACAACAGGATTGTGGGAAAGGTAATTTTCCTACTGTATGAAACTTGTTGTGGATTCATTGATTCTTGCCACTCTGTACTTCCCTGCTACTTTCCTCTATTCCCTGATTTATAATCCCTGAAAGCTGAGCATAGTTTCCTTGTTGTGTTTGTGGGGAAGGGTCAGAAATATGATCTATTTTAACTGCCATCTTCCAAGAATTTTTTATTGAGGTTTTATAACTCACAATTTAATATTTTTTTTTACATATAATACAATGATCTTTGTAAATACACAAAGATATGCAACCATTACCATAATTCAGAGTGTTTGCATCATACAAAAAATGATGTGTTGTTAATCTCTGTTTTTTTCCCCAATGCTCCCTTCTACCTCAGTTATTTGTCCTTCTCTATATATTTCCCATAAATGGAATATTATCTCTTTTGTTTCTGCTCCTCTCACTTAGCATAATGATTTTGTGATTCATCTAAATTATAGCATAAATCAGAAGTTTTTTACTTTCAAATGATAAATATTATGCAATTGTGTATCTATATACATTTTGTTTAATTATTCACTAATTTATGGACATTAAGATCTTTTCCACTCTGGCTATTAAAACAAATATTTTATCGACATTGTTGTAGAAGTGTTTGTATGAATATATGCTTTCATTTCTCATGAGTAATCACACAGGAGTACAAGGGAAGTTTTATATGGTAGGTATAAGTTGAGCTTTTAACACCATACCAAACTATTTTCCAAAAGGCTTACTTTTTCTTGCATTCCCACCATTAATATATGGAAATTTCACTTCCCCACATCTTCGTTAATTATCTGTGATTGACTGTCTTTTTTAATATAGCCACTCTAGCGGAAGCATTTATTATTTCATTATTTTATAATTATAAAATTATATCTTAATAAGGACACACCATTTATACGTATAATTTATGGTTATAATTTAGGGGAAAAAAAGTTAAACTTCAGTAAAAGATAGTGCACCAAAGTCTTAAATGTACATGCTTCTGAATTGTGGAATTAAAGTATTTCTTCTTTCCATATTTCTGTATTACATAATAATGAACATATTTACTATCATATTATATTTAAAAATAACACTAATAGAACAAGATATCTCAGAACATTTCAGAGCATTTTAGCATTTTAGCTAAAAGCTAAAATAACCTAATTTCAACTACCTTAACATTCACCAACAGTGACATTAAAAATTAAAGTTGTTCTCCTGTCTTCAAGTTGACATTCCAAGAAACCTTTTGTGTTATTAAGCTACTGAGAAGAATTGAAGAGATAATAGGCACTCTCACAAGTCAGGTAGGGTGTCTGAATGAACAGTCATTCTTGTCATCTATCCCAATTTGTAAGACACTATGTGGAGCGAAGATCTTATATAAAATAAAA
>NW_006921697.1:1658087-1662303 GCF_000298275.1 Orycteropus afer afer
TCATATATAACTTTAAATATCAATGTTGAAATATTATTAACTATAGTTCATAGATTACATATTATTGTTGTTGTTAGTCCAAAACCAAAAACCAAACTCATTGCTATAGTAGGAGCCATAAAATGAGTTCCAAATCATAGCAACCCCATGTAAAGCAAAACAAAACACTGTCTTGCCTTGTCCTGCATCATCCTCACAACTCTCATTATGCTTGAGCTCATTGTTGCAGCCACTGTATCAATCCACCTTAGAGGGTCTTCCTCTTTTTTTGATGGCCCTCTACTTTACCATGTATAATGTTCTTCTCCAGGGACCTATCCTTCCTGATAACATATCCAAAGTGCATGATGTGAAATCTTGGCATCCTTCCTTCTAAGGAGCATTCTGATTGTACTTTTTCCAAGACAGATTTGTTCACTCTTCTGGCAGTCTGTGGTAGATTTCATATTCTTCACCAACACCTTAATTCAAAGACAGTAATTGTTCTTATTCTTTATTCAGTTTCCACATGTCACTGAAAATATCATGGCCTGGTTTAGGCCCCAGAGGCAATGACCAAGCAGAGCAGTAGCCAAACATCCAGGTTAGGGAAGGGAGAGACCCAGTCCTCACCCCTACCAACCAGGAAACCAAAGGAAAGAGAAGCCAAGGGGATGACAGAGCAGAGAAGCAGCAGGGATTCAAGTGAGGGAATGGTGGACAGGATTCAAACAGCTAAGTGAGATAAACTTGTCTGTCAGTTTGTCATACTGTTGTGGCTTGCTTGTTTCTGCAAGGCTTGAGATTGTGCCACCAGTGTTTCAAGTGCCAGTAGGGTTGAACAGGGTGCAGCTTACAGTCTGAGACAGACTAGGAAGAAGGAAGAGGCCATCCACTTCTCAAAGAATTGCCCATGGAAAACCTTAGCAACAGCAGAGAAACACTGTCTGATACATTACCATGCAACTTTATGAATAGACTGGAAACATTACCTGAGACACTGCAGGAGAACGAGCCCCTTAGGTGAGAAGACTTTCAAAATATGACTAGGAAAGAGCTGCATCATCAGAGTAGGACAAACCTAAAAGATCAATAGAGGAAACTGGGGGCAGGCTATATGGGAACGTTTTGGTGTTCATCATCACAAAGGATGTTTCAAGATCTGTCCTGAAGTACAATGCTGTCAGTGATAGGATAATATCCATATGCTTACAAGGAAGACCAGTTAATAAACTCTTATTCAAATTTATGCACCAACCACCAAAGTCAAAGATGAGGAAATTGAAGATTTTTATCAACTTCCGTAGTCTGAAATTGACCAAATGTGCAATCATGATGTGTTAATTATCACCGTGGACTGGAATGCAAAAGTTGGAAACAAAGAAGAATCACCAGTAGTTGGAAAATTTAGCCTTGGTGACAGAAATAATGCTGGGTATTGCATGATAGAATTTTCCAAGACCAACAACTTATTCATTGCAAATACCATTTTTCAACAACACAAATGGCAGCTATACACATGGATTTCACCAGATAGAATACAAAGGAATCAGGAAGACTACATCTGTGGGAAGAGGTAATGGAAAAGCTCAATATCTTCAGCCAAAACCAGGCCAGGAGCTGATTGTGGAGCAGACCATCAACTGCTCATATGCAATTTCAACTTGAAGTTGAAGACAATTAAAATAAGTCCATGAGAGCCAAAATATAATCTTGAAAATATCCCTCCTGAATTTAGAGATCATCTAAAGAATAGATTTGAGGCATTGAACACCAATGACTGAAAACCAGAAGAACTGTGGGATGACATCAAGAACATAATCTGTGATGAAAGCAACAGGTCATTAAAAAGATAAGAAAAGAAGAAAAGACCAAAGTGGATGTCAGAAGACACTCTGAAACTTGCCCTTGAATGGAGAGTAGCTAAAGCAAATGGAAGAAATTACAAGAAAAAAAGAGCTGATCAGAATATTTCAAAGAACAGCTTGAGCAGAAAAAAGCCAATTACTATAATGAAATGTCCAAAGACCTACAGTTAGAAAAGCAAAAGGGAAGAACACGTTTGGCATTTCTCAAGCTGAAAGAACTGAGGAAAATATTTAATTCTAGAGTTGCAATACTGAACCATTCTGTGGGCAGAATATCGAATGGTGCAGGAAGCATCAAAAGAAGATGGAATTAATACACAGAGTCACTGTACCAAAATGAATTGGTCAAAGTTAATCCATTTCAGGAGGTGGCATACGATCAAGAACCAATGGTATTGAAAGAAGAAGTTGAAGCTGCACTGAATGAATTGACTAAGAACAAGGCTCCTAGAATTGGTGGAATACCTATTAAGATCTTTCAGCAAACAGATGCCTCACTGGAGGCACTCATTCAGCTATGCCAAGAAATTTGGAAGACTACCTGGCCAACTGACAGGAGGAGATCCATATTTGTACCCATTCCAAAAAATGGTGGTCTCCTAGAAGGTAGAAATTATAGAACAATATTATTAACACTACACATAAAATTTTACTGAAGATAATTGAAAAACAGTTGCAGCAATATATTGACAGAGAACTCCCAGAACTGCAAGCTGTATTCAGAAGAGGATGTGGAACAAGGGATAACATTGTTGATGTCACATGGATCTTGGCTCAAAGCAAAGAATACCAGAAATGTGTTTACTTGTGTTTTATTGACTATGTAAAACCATTTGATTGTGTGAATCATAACAAATTGTGGATAACATTGAGAAGAATGGGCATTTCTGAACACTTAATTGTACTCATGAGGAACCTGGACATAGACCAGGAGCCTGTCATTCAAACAGAACAAGGGGAAACTGCACGGTTTAAATCAAGAAGGGGATGTGCCTGGGTTGTATCCTTTTACCGTACTTATTCAATCTATATGCTGAACAAATAATCCAAGAAGCTGCACTCTGTGAAGAAGAACATGGCATCAGAACTGGAGGAAAGGTCATTAACAAACTGCAATACGCTGACGACATAACTTTGCTCACTGAAAGTGAGGATGACGTGAAGCACTTATTGATGAAGAATGAAGAATACAGTCTGCAATGTGGATTATATCTCAATATAAATAAAACAAAAATTCTCACAACTGTACCTATAAGTAGCATCACAATAAATGGAGAAAAGATTGAAGTTGTCAAAGACTTCACATTGCTTGGTTCTGCAATCAATGACAATGGAAGCAGCACTCAGGACATCAGATGACATATAGAACTGGACAAGTTGGCTGCAAGGGACCTCTTTCAAGTGCTGAGGAGCAAAGATGTCTCCTTGAAGGCTAAGGTTCATCTGACATAAGCCATGATATTTTCAATTGCCTCATATGCATGTGAAAGCTGGACAATGAATAAAGAAGATCAAAAAAAGAATTCATACTTTTGAGATGTGGTGCTGGAGAAGAATTCTGAAAGTACCATGGACTGCTAAAAGAACTAACAAATCTGTCCTGGAGGAAGTGCTGCCAGATGTGGAATGCTCCTTGGAATTGGGAATGGCCAGACTTCATTTCACCTACTCTGGTCATGTTGTCAGAAGAGACCATTCTCTGGAGAAAGATGTCATGCTTGGTAAGGTGGAGGGTTGATGAAGGAGGTAAGGCCCTCAATAAGATGGATTGACACAGTGGCTGTGGCAATGGGGTCAAGTATAGCAGGGTTCTTGGAGCTGGCTGGGGACTGGTTGGTATTTCATTCTGCTGTGAATAGGGTTCCTATGGGTGGGAGGCAACTCTATGACACCTAACAACAACAACAAGTCCCCAAAGTGACATTATAGCTTTCTCTCTCTCTCTCTCTCTCTCTCTCTCTCTCTCTCTCTCTTTATTGTTATTTGGGTGAAAGTTTACAGACAAAAATTGTATATATACACATTCTTCTTTTTGACATTCCCTACAATCTTCTCCATGCAATTTCCATGCACTTTCCACTTCTTCCTGATACTTAACACTTCCCTTCATCCTTCCATCTCAGTCTCTCCCACCTTCCTAGCTGTATCCCTAGGCAAATGCTGCTCTCTTGATCTATGGTTGATTATTATAATGCATTATTTGAATGACTTTATAGGCCTGTCTATGTTTGGCTGAAAGTGGAGACAAGGGGTTTGAGATTAGTTCCTGACTTGAAGGATGTCTCAGGGTGGTAATCTTGTAGAATCCACCAGTCTTCATCAGACAAGTAAACATGGTCCTTTCTATGATTGAATTTTTTTTTTTTTTT
>NW_006921697.1:1669773-1689600 GCF_000298275.1 Orycteropus afer afer
TGTGTCTGTGTTAATTGGTTTCCCTTTTCTTTGTTGAAGAGGGTCTGTGCAATCCTTCTGCCTAGTCCGCCATCTTGCCCCGCCTCCCCTATGATTGAATTTTGTTCCACATTTTTCTCCAACTTTATCCTGGACCTCTTACTGTGATATCTTTCAGTAATCAGAGTGAAAGCCAGGCATCATCAAATTCTTCTGGTCTCAGGGTCCTAGATAGTGTGTGGTCAAATTAGGTCCTTGGACTAATTGTGTCCTGGCCTTTAATTTTTTTTAACTCTTCTTTGCTCCACAAGAGGGGAGACAAATAGTGACCCCTCAGATGGCTGCTCACAAGCATTTAAAACCCTTGTCACTACTTGCCAAAGTAAAGTGTAGAATATTTTCTGTGGACTGTTATTCCAGTTGACTTTATTGTCCTCAGAGACTGTTGTCATGAGCCTCCAGGCTCATAGACTGTTCCCTCAAGTGCCTAAATTCACCTGGAATATACTCATTTTTGTATTTTGACTCATGTGGACTTGCTTTAAATTTCTTCAGTTTCACCTTGAACTTGCATATGAATGGTGATTTATTTTGTAGTTGTGACTGATAATATTGAGTTTCTCTACTGTCTCTTACCACATATGTAGTTAGTTTGATTCCTGTGTGTTCCATCTTATGTGGTCCACATGTATAGTTACTGATTATGTTGTGGAAAAAAATGTACTTGCAATGAGTAAGTTGTTGGTCTTGCAAAATCCTATCATGCAATTTCCAGTGTCATTTCTGTCATTTCCAGATGCTGATCCTTATTTTTTGTTTCCAACTTTTATATTCCAATCACCAGTAAATGTCAAGGCATCTTGATTGCATATTTGGTCCATTTCAGACTGCAGAAATTGGGGGGAAAAAACCTTCCATTTCTTCTTCTTTGGCATTAATGGTTATTACATAAGTTTGAATAATAGTTCTATTAACTAGTCTTCATTGTAGGTATATGGATATTACTCGTTTACTGTTATACAGAAAAAAGATAAAGCATAGCTCTTTTTTTTTATTTTAAAGGTTCTTCTCACTTTTTATTAATATTTTATTGTGATTTGAATTAAAGTTTACAGTGCAAATTGGTTTTCCATTGAACAATTCATACATATTTTATTTAATGACATTGATTGCAATCCCCAAAGTATAACAGTACCCTTTCCACTTTTTCTCCCTGTTTATCATTTCCTTAACCATTCTTCCCTATCCCTTCCTGCCTTCTGAGCTTTATCTCTAGGCAAGTGCTGTCCTTTTTTGTCTCTATGAGTGATTGTTCTAAGGAACATACATCTATATCCCTGGTGTTAATGTCTTTATAGCCAATCTATTGTTTGGCTAGAAGTTGATGTAGGGGTGATTTCAATTCCAGGCTTGAGGAGTGACTAGGAGACATAGTCTAAGTGGTTCCACAGTCTCTATCAACCCAGTAGGGGTGTTGTTGTTTTTTTTTTTTTTTTTAAGATTTTGGGGTTTGTTCCACAGGTTTTACCCACTCTATTCAGGACCTTCTATTATAACCTCTTTCTGATTGGTCAGCATTTGTACCTGGGTACAATCAAGTCTGGTATTAGTGTCATGGAAACTGAGATTGCATTGTCCATTAGTTCTTCAGCCTAATTGTTCCCATGCCTTTTTTATTTCCTTCACTCTTCTTTGTTGCAGGTGGAAAGAGACCAATAGTTGCCCCTAGGATGACCACTCACAATCTTTTAAGACCCCAGGCACATCTGACCAAGGTAAGACGTAGAGTACTTTCTTTGTTGATTATGTTTTGCCAATTTATATTGATGTGCCCCATGACTATAGTCTTGAGTTCTTAGGCCCAATGACTCCTTCCCTCATGATGTTTGGTATGGCTTAGAAGTTTTCATAACTTTACCCCTTTTGTTGTTTTACCATATACATGGATATATTTACAACATAAACAAATACATATGTAGAAACATGCCTGCCAAACCAATATGGTAGCAGTTATAGTCCCATTCACCTACCCATACCTGTTCATCTTGCTTGTGTGTTATCACACTGATAGTTTATATTTGTTATTTCTGATACTGCAGGATTGTGTAGGAAATATCATTTACATTTTTTGTCTACAACTCTTGTGTGAGAGTTAATGCCTTCCTTTTTCTTAGTGATATTCTGCTGATCATTTCTTTATTGTGAAAGCCTTTCCCTCCTCCCAAATTAATGCTTATCTATTATCTAGATAATATTATCTATTATCCCTCCCCTTCCTTCACACCCCTGATAGCTATCAAAGAATGTTTCCTTCTGTGTATAAAAACTTTCCTTGACTTTCTATAAGAGTAGATTCACACAATATTTGTCCATTTTTTAGTATATTATTTCAATTAGCATACTTTTTGCCAAGTTCATTCACATTATTAGATGTTTAATAAATTCTTTAATGTCATTATTCTTTAATGTTGAATAGAATTATATTGTTTATATGTGTATATGTCGTAGTGTGTTTTTCTATTCATCTATTCATCTACTGATGGTTCCACCTCTTTGTTATTGTGAATAATCCTGCAATCAACATGGGTGGTCATAAATCTATTTGTGTCATGATTCTTATTTCCTTGGGCAATCTACTTCCATAGTGATACTGCCTTGGAAACCCAAGGAGAGGTCTCTATGAGTTGGATCCAACTCGATGGCAGTGAGTGAGGATTACTAGATCAAATGGTATTTCTATTTCTAGCTCTTTAAAGAAATGCCATACCATTTTCTTCAGTATTTGCACCATTTTACAGTCCCATCAATAGTATATGAGTGTTCTGATCTCTCCATGACATTGCCAGCATTTGTTGTTTTCTGTATTTCAATTTGCTATTTTTGTTTGAGTGAGATGGGATCTCATTGTTATTTTGATTTGCATCTCTCTGATGGCTATTGAGCATGGGCAGTTCTTCAAGTGTTTCTTGCCTCCTCAGGGTCTTCTTTGGTGATGTGTCTGTTCATGACCACTACACATTTTATTAATTTGGTTGTTTCTCTTTTTATTTTTAATGTAGTGAAGTTTTCCATAAATTTTGGAGATTAGTCTCTTATCTGAAATGTTACTGTTAAATTCTTTTTCCCAATTGGTAGATTCTCTTTCTACTTTTTTGGAAAAGACGTTTGATGCACACACATATTTAATTTTCAGAATCATCTAGTTTACCTTCTCTTTCTGCTGTTTGTGCACTTTGAATTGTGTATGATATCTATTTTTGTCATAAATTGTGGCCTCTAAGTTTGCCCCTATTTTTTCTTCGGTGATCTTTATAGTTTTGGGTTTTACATTCAGATCTTTGATCCATCTTGAGTTAGTTTTTGTATATTGTCTGAATTATGGATCTTTTTCAATTTTTTTTCTGAAAATAGATATACAGTTTTGCCAGCATCATTTGTTAAAGAGACTCTTTTATCTCTTTAATGGATTTGGGCCCTTTGAAAAAGATCAGCTGACCATAGGTAAATGGATTTAATTCTGGCTTCTCAATTCTGTTCCATTGGTCTGTGTGTCTGTTGTACCAGTATCAGGCTGTTTTGTTTACCATGGCTGTACAGTAGGCTTGAGATCTATAACTGTGAAGTCTGCTACTTTGTTATTTGTCTTCAGTGTCATTGTCGGTGTTGTTATGTGCCATCAAGTTGTCTCCAGCTCATAACGACCCTTCCTTGGGTTTCTGAGGTGGTATCACTACAGAAGTAGATTTCTCAATCTACTAGTGGGTTTGAACTGCCAGCCTTCTGCTTATAAGTCAAGTGCCTTAAGCACTATACCACCAGAGCTCTGTTTATCTGTGTTCTCATTCTTTCTATTTACAGTTAATTTTTTCCATCTCCTTAAAGGATGTTGATTGAACTTGGATATGGATTGCCTTATATCTATGGATTGCTTTGAGTAGTACTGAATTTTCACAATGTTAAATCTTCCTATCCATCAGCATAGTATGTTCTCCCATTTATGTAAGTCTTTCAGTTTCTTGTAGTAGTATTTGTAGTTTTCTTTTATAAGTCTATTTTATGTTTGGTTAGGTTTATTCCTAAGTAGTTTACTATTTTGATAGCTATTGTAAATGACATTATTTTCCATATTTTATTTTCAGAGTTCCCTTTGTTGGTGTAGAGGAATTTGATGGATATTTGTGTGATGATCTTAAACACTGCAAGTTTGCTGAATTTGCACTTAGTTCCAGTAGATTTCTTGTTGAATCTCTGTGATTTTCTATGTATAGGATCATATCATCTACAAACAGGGATAATTTTACTTCTTTACCCATTTGCATGCCTTTTCTTTCTCTTTCTCTTTCTTGCCTGGCTTTCTAGCCTGGCTAGGATATCAAATAAAATGTTGAATAGAAGTGATTATAGAGAGAATCCTTGTCTTGTTCTGTTCACAAGGAGAATAATTTCAGTCTCTCTCCATTAAGAATAATGTTGACTATTGGTTTTACATTGTTGCTGTTGTTAGGTGCCATCAAGTCATCTCCGACTCATAGTAACCCTATGCACAGCAGAATGAAATACTGGCCAGTCCCACACCATGATCCTTGTTATACTTGAGTCCATCACTCCAGCCACTGTGTCAATCCATCTCATTGAGGGTCTTCCTCTCTTTCATTGGCCCTCCACCTTATCAAGCATGACATTCATCTCCAGGGAATGGTCTCTTCTGACAACATGACCAAAGTAGGTGAGACTAAGTATGGCTTTCTCACTTCCAAGGAACATTCTGGCTGCACTTCTTCCAGGACAGATTTGTTAGTTCTTTTAGCACTCCATGGTACTCAGAGCACTCTTTCCCAACACCACGATTCAAAAGCAATGACTCTTTTTTGGTCTTCCTTACTCATTGTCCAGGTCTCAAATGCATATGAGGTGATTGAAAATACCATGTCTTGTGTCAGGTGCACTTTAATCCTCAAGGAGACATCTTTGCTCTTCAGCACTTGAAAGAGATCCTTTGTTGCTTATTTGTCCAGTGCTATATATCATCTGATGTTCTGACTGCTTTATCCATTGGTGTCAATTGTAGAAATAAGCAATGTGAAGCTTCAATTTTTTCTCCATTTATCATGATGCTGCTTATAGATCCAGTTGTAAGGATTTTTGTTTTCTTTATATTGAGATGTAATCCATACTGCAGACTATAGTTTTCAATCTTCATCAGTAAGTGCTTCAAGTCATCCTCACTTTCAGCCAGCAAAGTTGTGTCATCAGCATAACACAGGTTGTTAATGAGCCTTCCTCCAATCCTGATGCCACATTCTTCTTCATATAATCCAGCTTCTTGGATTATTTGCTCAGCATATACATTGAATAAGCATGGTAACAGTAATAATACTGGAGATTGCATGATAGACTTTTGCAAGATCAATGACTTATTCATTGCAAATACTTTTTTCACCAACACAAACAGCAGCTATACACATGGATGGAGCACACAGGAATCAGATTGACTAAATCTGTGGCAAGAGTTGATGGATAAGCTCAGTATCTTCAGCCAAAAAAATCCAGGAGTTGTTTGTGAAACAGATCATCAACTTCTCATATGCAAGTTCAAGTTGAATTTGAAGACAATTAAAACAAATCTATGTTAGCCAAAATATGGCCTTGAATATATTCCTCCTGAATTTAGAGATCATATAAAATATAGATTTGATCCATTGAGCACCAATGACCAAAAACCAGAAGAATTGTGGTATGACATCAAGAACATCATCCATGAAGAAAACAAGAGGTCATTAAAATGTCAAAAGGAAGAGAAGACCAAAATGGATGTCGGAGGAGACTCTGAAACTTGATCTTGACTGGAAAGTAGCTAAAGCAAATGGAAGAAACGACAAGATAAAAGAACTGAATAGAAGATTTCAAAGAATAACTTGAGGAGACAAAGACAATTACTATAATGAAATGTGCAAAGACCTGGAGTTAGAAAACCAAAAGGGAAGAACATACTCAGCATTTTTCAAGCTGAAAGAACTGAGAAAAAAAATTAAGCCTTGAGTTGCAATATTGAAGTATTCTATGGGCAAAATATTGAACGCTGCAGGAAATAACAAAAGAAGATGGAAGGAATACACAAAGTCACTGTATCAAAAAGAACTGGTCGATTTTCATCCATTTCAGGATGTTGCATATGATCAAGAACCAATGGTATTGAAGGAAGAAGTTGAAGCTGCATTGAAGGGATTGGCAAAGAACAAGTCTCCAGGAAATGACGGAATACCCATTGAGATCCTTCAGCAAACGGATGTCCTACTGGAGGCACTCACTCAGCTATGCCAAGAGATTTGGAAGACAACAACCTGGCCAACTGACTGGAAGAGATCCATATTTGTACCCATTCAAAGAAAGGTGATTCCACAGAAGGTGGAAATTATAGAACAATATCATTAATATTGCATGCAAGTAATCTTATTGAAGATAATTCAAAAAGAGTTGCAGCAGTATATTGACAGAGAACTTCAAGAATGGCAAGCTAGATTCAGAAGAGGATGTGGAATAAGGGATATCTTTGTTGATGTCAGATGGATCTTGGCTCAAAGCAAAGAATACCAGAAAGATGTTTACTTGTGTTTTATTGCCTATGAAAAGCATTTGATTGCGTGTATCATAACAAATTGTAGATAACATTGAGAAGAATGAGAATTTCAGAACACTTAAATGTACTCATGAAGAACCTGTACATAGACCAGGAGGCTGTCATTGAAACAGAACAAGGGAACACTGCATGATTTAAAGTCAAGAAGGGAGTGTGTCAGGATTGTATCCTTTCACCAATAATAATTCATTTCACTAATGCTTATAATATAGATTTTTGTGATTTCCATTTCATGTTTGCTTACTTCCAATTTTCCTAGATTCATACATTCTGCATTCCATGGTCCAATTGCTAATTGATGTATGAATATGAAGCTCTTTCTTGTCATTTTCAGTCATGTTACATCAGCAAATGTAGGTCCCAAAAGCTTTACTACATTCACATCATTAATGTCAACTCTACTTTGAGGACACAGAATTTCTCCAGTTGTATTTTGAATGAATTCCAACCTAAGGGGTTCCTCTTCTAGCCCTATGTAAAACAAGGCCCTACTGTTATTCATGAGGTTTTCACTGGCCATATTTTTCAGAAATAGATTGCCAGGTCCTTCTTCCTATTTTACTCTTGAAACTCTGCAGAAACCTGTCCATAATGAGTGACTCTGCTATTTGAAATACTGGCATAGCTTATGACATCACAGCAATGCATAAACCACCACAGTATGATAAATCGATAGAGTGGTAGGAGTATAGTCCTACGGGTGTTGACAAATACAGAGAGTCGTGAACCTACCATGAAGTATATCATGAAGAATAATCTCACTGCCTTTAAAATACCCTATGCACCACCAATTCCTCCATTGAGAAACTGAAATCCACTGATCTTTTTACTGTCTCTATAGTTTTGACTATTCAAGAATTTCAATTAGTTGCAATCAGAGTATATAACTTTTAAAGACTGACTTATTTCACTACACAATATACATTTAATATATACATTTAATATATATAATATACATACTTCTGTGTCTTTTCATGACCTGATAGTCTATTTCTTTTTATTTCTGAATAATACTTCATTGTATGTATATACAACAGTTAATCCACTCGAATATTGAAGGACATGTTGATTACTTATAAGTTTTGGCAATTCTAAATAAAAATGCTGTGAATATTTTTGTGCAGATTTTTATGTGGACATATGCTTTAATTTCATTTGTGCCAATCCTTAGAAGTAAATTTGTTGAATCATAGGGTAAAACTATGTTATTTTTGTAAGAAACAGCCAAACTCTTCAAAAGCAGCTTTACCGTTTTACCTTTCAAATAACAGTAAATAGGTCTTCCTGTTGCTTGCCATCTTCATCAGCATTTGTGATTGTCAGTGTTTCGAATTTTAGCCATTCTAACAATTCTTTAATGATATCTTATTACTGCTAATATTTGCAATTTACTAATCATAAGTGAATGTGCATGATGTGCATTTACCAGGAGTTACCCACATGGAAGTTGAGAGTTCTATCATAACTTCTAATTTCAAATATTCTTTTCATCATTTTAACTACTATACCACCACAGCCCCTGATTCATAGGCATTATAAAAACATTTGTCTCCATGTCTGTAGATCTGTCTCAAATGCACTGAGTTGAAAATTTTTAAAGGAAATGTAAAAAGCTGTTTAATTCTTAAATAAAAATGCAGACAATTTTTGATAGTATGTGGTAAGTCAACTTTGTAATGCAGAGTAAATTTATATTGAGTCATTCATTTATCAAATATTTACTGAACATCTAATGTGTTTCAAAAATTTTTGTAATCACCAGTGGAAAAATGGTGAACAAAACAGACATAGATTCCTTCTTTCACTCATTTTTCATTGTAAAAAAAAAGATAAATAAATTTTTTAAAATAAAATATATAAGAGATACAAGAGAAATATGAAGCCTAGGGATTACTAGCCATTGATGACTAAAATGTATTTTGAACTTAGATTTACAATGTTAAGATTGGATTTGGTGGACAATGATAACTTTTAAGAATTACACTCCATCTAGCTACAAGAAATAAGAGGATTGCAAACCTGCTTGAAATTATGTTATATGGATCCAAAAAGTTAGATATATAGCTTTTAGGATTTTTTTTTATGCTTGATTATGAAAGATAGGAATAATGTAGCAATTATACTTCTATTGTTTTCTATATTCCCATATTTTAGTCAGTGCTTAGTTACGTGTAACAGAAATTAAAAAAAGTTAAAGGAAAATGCCACCTGCACAGCCATAATACTTATAGTTGGAAGGGACACTAACTACTAATTTTCTCATTGTATTGATCACACACTTGGCCCAGGAAGAAAGGATCGGCACAAAATACACATAATCACAGAACAGTTCATGCAAAAGAGGAAAGCCGTCACATAGCTCTTTTTTTTTTTTTTTCCCCATGTGATTTCTAAATAATCAGACTTTATCTTCATGGTGGTTAGGGAATTAGTCACTCTCTGATATCTATCATCATTTTTTTTTAGGGGGAATAGTGAAAAAGTGAATTTGAAGCTTGAGGGGAATGAAAAGGTGTTTTGTTTTTTGTTTTCTGATTTCTAGACTTGCTTGTTGTACAGACTTTCCCAAACCTTGTGGCTGTCTATGATATATTAGTCAAAATGCAAAAACAAAAGTTAAGAATTCTAGTCTCTCCTTCAATGACAATACTTCAGAATCTAGATCAGCAGTTTATAACATTAATAGATAAGAGAATCACAGCATTGCATGTAAAGAATACAAGTCCCTCAAACCTTGGAGGTTCTGATGCTTTCAGTCTCCAGTCATTGCTGATGTTAGCTGCCTTCAAATTGGCCCCAAACTCATGGCAAAATCATGCACAATAGATTGAAATGCTGCCCAGTCATGTGTTATTAATATGAATGGTTGCATATCAGACCATTTGTAGGGTTTTCTGAACTAGATCACCAAGCTTTTCTTCCTATTCCTCCTTAATCCTAAAGATGGACTGAAACTTGTTCAACATCATAGAAACACTCAATCCACCACTGACAAATGAGTCATGACTGCATATGAGATTCACTGCTCATGAATAAAACACAGGTCTCTTAAAAGAAAGGAAAATTTTTACCATTGTGTCATTAAGCTTTACGTAAATCTCTGGTAACGCTAAAAGAGACTGCAGTTTTTAACAGAATGCTGCCTGTTTCTATAGAAGGTCCCCTGTGGACAATTAACATGACCTCAATAAACCAAACCACATCGAGTCAATTTCAACTCATAGTGAATCCCATTGAGTTTCCAAGGCTCTAAATCTTTATATCATCAAGCTGCCTCATCTTTTTCTCTGTGGAGTGGCTGGTGAGTTTAAACCATTAACTTTGTTATTAGCAGCCAATTGCCTTAACCACTGCACCACCAGAGGAGGGTGTAAAACCATACACAAATTAAAGTCTCATTTTTTTTCTTCAGAATTTTGATAGTTTTCATTGGATTTTTTTAAAGGGGTATATCATGATATGTATGCTTTAAAATCTTTGATCTACAAATCTTAATGTAGAAATTTGGTGTATCTATGGTAGGTTATCCATCAAGTCTCTCAAAATCTAAATACCAGATGATTAGATTTGGAAGAGATTGTACCAAATTATTAATCACTCTAGTGTGCTAAATGTGGCTCCCAAGAGTGCACAAGAACCAGAGACATGATGTGATTAGCACTGGCAAAATTACTGTATTGCATAAAATGATGTAAGATGGAATAAGAAAGAGCAGGGAATAAATGGTGAAGCAAGTAGCATTCTCCAGTAGTGGAGAAAATTCAGTCAGTTGATATTTGGAATACATGAGTCAAATGCAAAAAAGGTAGCAATAAGGCAGACACTGTAATAGGATATATGACTTAGCTTAAATTGTAGAGTTAAGCAGGATATCAGAGAGACTAAATGATTAAACCCAAGGAGAGGAAAACAGGACAAAAGCCCAATATGTTATGGAGAGCTATGGTATGGAAAGAAAACAAAAAAGAATCTTCATATATATGTAGCTTCATGAAAATAGATTTCAAAGGATCATTATTTAAGACATTCAATCCTATATAGCATAGGCAATGAAAAAAAAAATCAAAGATGGATTGAAGAATATAATTCCCTTTGTCCTGGAATCTAGTATTCAGTAGGAAAGTTAATCTGACATTCACATGGTTAGAATCAAAATACATTCTGATCTGCATCTAATTCCTCATGCTGACTAGTTCTTAATGATATAACATAATTTAAGCAAAATGAATCATAACAAGAGCTAGTAAAAAAGTATATTGAAATTATTATATCCTCTTAGAAAGACTTGAATTTAATGTTGGAAAGTACCTCTGAGTTAATCAAATACTATTGATGTTTAATACTTTAATTTTACTGAGTTTATTTGGATGCAACTACAAAGAATATAGTTTACACTGAAGACAGACCACAGTCTATTGTCTTCAGACATGCTGATTCCATTGCACAGGCAAAGTGTTTGTCTTCATGAATTTCCATAATAAGATGATTGTTTGTAAAGGTGTGATGATACTAACACCAACATTCATTTTGTTACTTTTTCTTAAATACTGAAGGCTAAAAGAAGCAATGAAATTAGGTGTTTATTTAGCCAATTTGAAAAAATAATTTAACAACTACAGGTGTATGTTTTGCCAACTGATTCTTTTCTGAAAAGTATTCTGTGATGCATGAGACAGTTGAATACATTCACTAAAATTAGGCTTTCATATCAAGGAAATAGTTGGAGATAATCACATTAAAAGTTTGTAATTGAATACTTCTAATATAGAATTAACATCTTAAGAGAAGAAATGTTCATATTTTATAGTGCAGAAAAGTAATAGAGAAAATATTTTTTATAAACTAGTGAATGAATGACTAATGCTAGGGAGTGCCGAGACAACAGGCCCTGTTCAATTATCTCCATTTCCTGGGCTTGTAACTGAGTGCAATTTATGATTTATTGTCTTTAGTCCTGAAGCACTGCAATATCTCCCTACATATTTTAGGTTCCTTTAAATTCTGTATTTCAAATTTATATCTAATAGACTAGTATAAATAATCTCATTGAAATATAAATCTGATAATGTCACTTCTATTATCTTTGCTCAAAACTCTTGGCCCTTATTTTTTTGGGGATGAATTCCAAATCTTAAAACTGATCTCTAAGACCCACATTGTGTTAAAATATACCTTTTACCAACTACTTCATTTTTATCTACTTAAGATAGCCTTTTCTTTTCTGCTTCTGGAATTTCTGGTGAGTCCACCAAAAAAGATTATTTGTACATTCCATTATCTCAGAAGTTCAGCACCCTATCCACCCATCCTGAGTCAGAATCAACTCAATGGCAGTGAGTTTGTATCCACCCACCCAGTTCTGAAAAACTTGACCAGTGAAACCTTAAGAATAGCAGTGAAACACTCTCTGATATATTCCTGGAAAACATTACAAATATTCCTGAAACATTATCTGATATAGTGCCAGAAGATGAGCCTCTCAGGATGGAAGGCACTCAAAATACAAGTGGGGAAGAGCTGCCTCCTCAAAGTAGAGTCTACCTCAATGCTGTGAGTGGAGTAAAGCTTTTGGGACCTCCATGGCTGATGGGTCACAACTCAAATTGGGAAGAAACAGCTGCAAACAACCATTACAAATTGGAACATGGAATGTAAAAAGTATGAAACTAGGAAAATGGGAAGTTGTCACAAATAGACTGGAATGTATAAAGATCAATATCCTAGACATTAGTGAACTGAACTGGACTTGTTTTGTCCATTTTGAATCAGATAATCATGTGGTTTACTAATGCTGGGAATGGCAAATTGATGAGGAATGGCATCTCATTCATCATCACAAAGAATGTTTCAAGATCTATCCTACAGTACAATGCTGTTAGTGATAGGATAATGTCCTTGCACCTAAGAAGAAGACCAATCCCTACTATAATTATTCAAACTTATGCACCAACAGCTAAAACCAAAGATGAAGAAATTGAAGACTTTTTTTTTTAAACCAACTTCTGTATTCTGAAATTGACCAAACATGCAATCAGGATGTATTAATTATTACTGTTGATTTGAGTGAGAAAATTGGAAACAAAGAAGAATCATTGGTAGTTGGAAAATGTGGCTTTGGTGATAAAAATGATGTTGGAGATCACATGACAGAAATTTTCCACATCAATGACTTTTCAATTGCAAATACTTTTTTTTCCCAACAAAATAAATGATGGCTATATATTTGGACCTTGCCAGGGAGAATACAAAGAAATTAGATAGACTACACTGCAGTGAGAGGAGATGGAGAAGCTCAATATCTTCAGCCAAAACAAGGCCAGGAGCTGAATATGGAACAGAACATTAATTGCTCATATGCATATTTAAGTTGAAGCTGAAGAAAATTTTAAAAAGTCCACAGGAGTCAAAATAGGACCTTGATTATATCCCTCCTGAATTTAGAGACCATGTGAAGAATAGAGTTGAAGAATTGAACACCAATAACTGAAAACCAGATGACTTGTGGGATGACATAAAGAATATCATCCATGAAGAAAGCAAAAGGTAATTTAAAAGACAGGAAAGGAAGAAAAGACAAAAATAGATGTCATAAGAGACTCTGAAATTTGCCACTGAATGGAGAGTAGCTAAAGCAAATGGAAGAAATGACAAGATAAAAGAGTGGAACAAAAGATATCAAAGAGCAGCTCAAAAAGACAAAATCAATTATTGTAATGAAATGTACAAAGACCTGGAGTTAGAAAACCAAAAGAGAAAAATATGTTTGGCATTTCTTAAGCTGAATGAACTAGAGAAAAAGTTCATACCTCAAATTTCAATATTGAAGGAAGTCCTATGGGCCAAATATTGAATGATGCAGAAAGCACCAAAAGAAGATGGAAGGAATACACAAAAAAGAAAAAAGAAAAAAAAAAGAATACTACATAAAAAGAATTGGTCAATGTTTATCTGTTTCAGGAGGTGGCATATGACCAAGAACAAAAGTATTGAAGGAAGAAGTCCAAGCTGCACTGAAGGAATTGGTGAAAAAAAGAAAAAAAAAAAAAACCTCATAGCCTTCAAGGTGAACCCAACTCATAAAGACCCCTCCTTGGGTTTCTGAGGCAATATCACTAGGAAGTAGATTCTCCAACCTTCCTTCTGAGGAGTGGCTGGTGAGTTTGAACTGCCAGCCTTCTGGTTATCAGTCAAATGCTTTAGGCACTATGCTACCAGACAAGGCTCCAAGAATTGGCAGAGTGCTCATTATGATTTTTCAATAAATGGATGCAGTGCTGGAGGCACTTATTTATCTATACCAAGTAATTTGGAAGATGACTACCTGGCAAACTGACTGGAAGACATCAACATTTATGCCCATTCTAGGAAAGGTGATCCAACAGAATGTGGAAATTATTGAACAATATCATTAATATCACACGCAAGTAAAATTTCACTGAAGATAATTAAAAAACAGTTGCAGTGATATATTGACAGAGAATTACAGAAATTTAGGCTGGATTTAGAAGAGGACATGGAATGAGGAATATCACTACTGATGTCAAATGGATCTTGGTTGAAAGCAAGTAGTACCAGAAAGATGTTTACTTGTTTTTATTGACTATGCAAAGACATTTGGCTGTGATGTCATAACAAATTGCTGATAACATTACAAAGAGTGGGAATTCCAGAACACTTAATTTTGCTCATGAAGAGCCTGTACATAGACCAGGAAGTTATTGTTCAACAGAACAAGAGGATATTGCATAATTTAAAATCAGGCATGGTGTGTGTCAGGGTTGTATCCTTTAACCATACTTATTCAATCTTTCTGCTGAGCAAATAATCCAAGAAGCTGGACTATATGAATAAGAATGTGGCATCGGTATTGGAGGAAGACTCTTTAACAACCTGCTATATGCAGATGATATAACCTCGCTTCCTGAAAGTGTAAATGACTTGAAGAATTTCCTGAGGAAGATTTTATTTTACTTGGATCCACAATCAAAACCCATGGAAGTAGCAGTCAAGAAATCAGTTGTCATAGTGCACTATGCAAATCTGCAAACAACCTCTTTGACTTGGTAAAGAGCAAAGATGACAATTGGAATACTGAGATGTGCCTTACCTAATCCATGCTATTTTCAATCACTTCATATGCATGTGAAAGCTGGACAATGAATGAGGAAGACAAAGAATTCATACATTTCTCCCATGTGCCTTGGTCATTGTTTTGGTTCTCTGGTGCTGCTCTAACAGAAAATACCACAAGTGAGTGGATTTAGCAAACAAGAGTTTACTCTCTTATAGCTTAGATGCTGGAAATCTGAGTTAAAAGTGCCAACTCTAGGGGCTGAGTGAAAATGCCATGGCCTTGGGCTTCAGCTCTACCTCTTGATCCTGGCCAACTGAAGCTGGAGGCTTCTCTTAGCTCTTTAGCTTCTTCCTGCTCAGGCTGACAAGCCCAAGGTTGACAAATAAAAAGGTGCAGTCCCAAAATTATCAAGCAACATGGCAGGCCACTAATTCAAGTTCACTAACAGTCCCAAGGTTGGCAGAGAATATGACAGGTCATTGAGATGAAGACTCTGCCAAATTCAGGGTCCAAGCATACCAAAAGCTCTGAGACTTTTCTCAAAGCTGTCTTCTCATTTACTGGAAGCAGAACACATCCCTAAGGCAGTTCCTCAACTGCTCAAGTAGATACTACAGTGGAGTTGATTATCAATCTCATCATGGGGAATAAATACATCCAGCTGCCTAGCCACTCAAAACCAGGCCCAACAAAGCTGACACACACCTATCATAGTCATGTTGTCAGAAGGGACAGGTCTTTGGAAAAGGATATCATGCTTGGTAAAATAGAGTCAATGAAAAAGGGGAAGACCCTCAATGAGATGAATTGACACAGTGGTTGCAACAATGGCCTCAAGCATGGCAAGAATTGTGAGGATAATGCAGGACCAGGAAGTATTTTGTCCTGTTTTTCATGAGGTTGTTATGAGTTGGAACAGACTTGAAGGCATCTAACAACATAATAAGGATATGACATCTCTATCTTATATGTTCATCGTTGTGAAAATAAAGGTCAAAAATTAGTAAAAAGATAATATGTTATTGTTGTGTATGTGCCATAGAGTCATCTCTGATTCATAACAACCCCTCCTTGGGTTTCTGAGGTGGTATCTCTATGGAAGTAGATTGCCCAGTCTTCTTTCTGAGCGGTGACTGGTGGGTTCAAACCGCCAACCTTCTGGTTAGCAGTCAAGTGCCTTAGGCAATACAGATTGTCTCAGAATGGCGGAGTGAAAGTGTTTTCTTCTTTTCAAATTTCTGTATTATCACTTTTAATAAAGAACAGGTACTTAACAACCTAATCAAAAAATAATAATCATCATTTAATTATTAAGCAACGAGAAATCCCCAAGTGTTTTACTGCTAAAACTACTTAATTTTACCTAACTTCCCATTTCCCAGAATTTATATTAGATATCCAAGTTTCCCTCCAGGCCCCAGATTTAAATACTGACTAACCATTGGACTTTTTGACCTCTAGAGAATTGAAGAGATTCCTGGGAGCTCTCTAAAGACAAGCAAGGTATCTGCATGCATAACCATTTATCTGAGCCATTACCTGGACATAGAGAACTTGGCTACTCTGAATCATATTGTTGGAATTCTGTTATTGTCTTTATTATTATTATTATTATTGCAAACATATCATTGGTGTTTAGAAATGAAGTAATGGAGATTGAACTCTGAAAGATAGCAGGTAGTTTTTCCATCCCTTGAAAGAAAAGCAGCCCTACCTACCATGGTCCCTTCAACAGATAATGTCCTCCTTTTCTTGGAGGAAAACAGATATTTGAAGCCAAGTGACTCCATTTTCCATTTACTGCCTGTAGAATTTCAAATCTCAGGCAGCTTTCCTTCCATTTGTACTGTCTCTGTCCTTTTCAGTCTAAGGTGATGAGATTTCCACAGTGATTGATTAGATCAATCAGTCCCAGGCAAAATTTTTAAACAAATATTGAATTACCACACTCTTGGAGAAACGTTTTATGAGGACATGTTCCCTCAATTTGAATGAGACAGCTGTTCAGTATTTGAAGTTCTGGCTTCATTTTGCACTGTTCAATTTTTAAGTCTCTCTTTCTTCTCTCTCATTTTACTATAAGTAGCAAGGAGAAACCACAAAATCCATCCAAGATTTAGACTATAAATTTCAACCAAATATCCAAGTTCAACATTTAAAATTTCTACCTTCTATAAAACATTTGAAAACAATTCAGACAAGTTTTTTTGCCGCTTCATAAAGAGCACCACCTTCCCTCCACAATCCACTCACATGTTCTACATTTCCTTTTAAAGCCTCTTCAGAAACACATTTGCAGCAACATTTTGATAAGGGTGATTGAAGTTTTTCCCACAGGATTTCTCATTTCATCCTGAGATCTCTTCAGAATTGTCATTAATGTCCATAATTCTACTAGCAATGTTTTCCATGTAATCTAGAGCCTCACCATGAAGCACATCAAAATTCCTCCTGATTCTACCCATAACCATTTTGTAAAACCTCTTCCATATCTAGGCTTTTGTTTGTAACCATAATCATATTGTAAAACCTCTTCCATATCTAGGCTTTTATTAACGGTGCCATATCTAGGCTTTTATTAATGGTGCATCCACTCTTGGTACCAAATGCTCTGTTATTTAGTTAGTACCATTATAACAAACTACACACAAGGAGCTCTTGTGGTGCAGTGCCTAAGGCATTTGACTACTACTCAGAAGGTGGTTGGTTCAAACTCATCAGCCACTCTGCAGAAGGAAGATGGAGCAATCTACTTCCGTAAAGATTTACTTCCTTGGAAACCCACTGGGGGTCTCTATGAGTCAGAGTCGACTCAATGGAAGTGGGTTTGGTTTAGTTATAACACAAATACCACAAGTATTTTTATAAAATATAAAATCAAAAGTGGATGACTTTAAAAACCACAAATTTATTTTCTCACAGTTTAGAAGACTAGCAATCCTTATCCAGGGCATCAACTGTAGGGTAAATTTCTTTGTCATCTAAGAGAAAAAACCCTGGTCTCAGCTTCTTAGCTCACACATTCCTGGTTTCGTTGCAATCTCCAGGTGACATCTATCAGGACTGTGTTTTATGTTTGCCTCTCTATGTATAACCTGCTCTATACTGATATGTGTCATTAACATAACAAAGAAAACAGCACTTATACATCCAGTATATAAGAGTTAGGATTTCCAAACATATATTTTGAGTACTATTCAATCCACAACAGTGAGAGTTTTAGCTATCTATCCTTTTTATGGACACCAAGGACAAATTAGGAAAACACTGCTTTAAGTATCATTGTCTAAATTATTACATATTTGTGTTATCTCACTGTTCAACCAGGGAAATAAATATCATTTCAATGAAGAAAATATGGCACAATAAGTTTGTTTATCAAAGTACTTACTGATTGAGAAATGTCTTATGTTTCAGGTTTTCAATAGATAATTAAATGATTTTATTTTTTAATTTTTAAATAAACACTTAGACATTGATCAAGAATTCAAATTTTAACTTAACAGAATTTTGGATTTGGAAGGGACCATCAGATTTTTCTAGTCCATCTTGGCCTTCAAAACAGCAATCTCCTGTTCATCTAGGATTTTGGCAGTGATTGAGGAGAATTATTTCCTTAGAATCTACCAGGAATAGCATTACAGTAGGTGCCATATCAAAATAGACCCTATGGTAAGGATTGCATCCACCATAAAGTTTAAAAGTAAAATTATTCTTGCTTCTTCTGTAGAAAGAGAAAGAAATAAAAATAAAAGAAGAAAACAGTACATCAAATTCACTGATGATGCCCTAAATGTTCCATGAGTTAAATTAGGGACACAAAGTACAGCCTGTTCTCTGCTTCTTCAAGCTGCCTGGCCTGTCACTGCCCAGCCCCTTCACATGTCCTCTCTCATTGTATGGAACTATTTTCTCAGTCCCATTTCATTCTTTGGATACAAATTGATATGAAGAAAATGAGACATCCACAGTTTTAGACCTCCACTTTTCATCACATTGGTCTAGCTCTAGTAATTAATAAAAAAATACATTCTTATATACTGTTAATTAATTTGAATGCTTACAGACAGGTCAGCAGCCTCATAAAATAACTCAAACTAAACAACTTGCCAAATTGTTAGTTCCAGGGTAAAGTTCAAATGAATATCCTCTGAGTTTAATAAAAAATAAGACTAACTTCAGTATATGCTGTGTGTAAATTAATAGCAACACAGCAGTAGTTTTATGGGATTTTGTGACTATTATTTCAATAACAAAGAAGACAAATATTCGCTATTGTGCTCTTACCTCTTTGCAAAGCAAAACATGTACTCATTAGTACATATAAAACTTTTGGATGCACATACTGGCAAATAAATTAAGGGGCACGCAAAAACTGGGAAGCCTGCATATATGTCACAGTCTGGTTGTAAAACACAGAGAGAAAACGTAGATATAATGAAAGTACACATCTGAAAAGTATGTTCTTAATATATTATATAGACATATATATAAAATATAGGTTAAAGAATGTATATATATATTTATTTATTATTATTATTATAGATCAATGATGAAACAAAAAAGCCCATGAAAATAGAAAGCAAATTAAGTAATAAAACAAATTCAAAACCCTTATAGCCCTCATTAGGCGCATCTCTCAAATTTAATGCCCTCTCACCCCAGAGGATGTCTTCAAACTCTACATTCTATTACCATTCTGTGATAGTTGGAGCTGTGTGTCAATTTGGCTGGACCCCAGTTCTGTGTGGTTGTCTCCATGATGGGATGGGATGACTGTGTTCTGAGTGGCCAATCTGTTCAAGGGGAGTTTCCCTAGGGGTATGGCCTGCTTCCAGGATATCCAAGGAAATCCTGGGAAGAGAGACATTCTTCTGTGAATCAGGATTCTGTTGTGTTGCCTACAACTGTCCATGAGTGAACAGTTCACCGTTCAGTCTAGAGATCTTGGATTCATAGTTCGTTGGAGTCAACAGCTGGTGTACTGCCTGCCAGCCTTGAGCTTCTCGGCCCCTGCAGTTGCAGGATCTAGGAAAACCCTCCAGCTTGACGTTTGATCGAGGAACTTTGGACTTGCCAGCTTCTATACATTTGTGAACCATTTTCCTAAGATAAATTTCTCTCTCTCTCTCTCTCT
>NW_006921697.1:1689844-1711036 GCF_000298275.1 Orycteropus afer afer
TTTGTTGTTGTTGTTGTTATGTGCCGTCGAGTCAGACCCAACTCACAGTAACCCTTCCTTGGGTTTCCAAGACAGTATCACTATGGAAGTAGCTTGCCCCATCTTCCTTCCAAGGAGTGGCTGGTGGGTTCGAACCATAACCCTTCTGGTTAGCAGTCAAGTGCCTTAGGCATTATGCTACCAGAGCTCCTAATTTTATATATATATGTATATATATATGTGTGTGTATATATATATATGTATATATATATGTGTGTGTGTGTGTGTGTGTATTTATATATTTATATATTGTTGTTGTTGTTAGGTGCCATCAAGTCAGCTCCAATTCATAGTGACCCTATGTACAACAGAACGAAACATTGCCCTGTCCTGTGCCATCCTCACAATCTTTGCTATACTTTAGTCCATTATTGTAGCCACTGTGCCAAAACATCTTGTTGAGGGTTGTCCCCTTTTTTATTGACCCTCCACTTTACCAAGCATGATATTCTTCTCCAGGGAATGGTCCCTTCTGAATGGATGTTTAAAGCTATTTCTTCCCATTTTGAGTTGTGCCACATAAGCAAATGAAGGTCCCAAAAGGTTTACTCCATCTACATAATTAAGGTAACTCTACTTTGAGGAAGCATCTCTTCCCCAGTAATATTTTAAGTGCCTTAAAACCTCAGGGGCTCATCTTCCAGCACTTATCAGACAATATTTCAGTGCTATTCATAAAGTTTTCTAGTAATATATCAAACAATGTTTCACTGCTCTTCATTAAGTTTTCACTGGCCAATTCTTTGAGAAGTGGATGTCCCCCTTCTTCCTCCAAGTCTGTCTTAGTCTGGAAGCTCTGCTGAAACCTGCCCACCATGGATGGCCCTGCTGTTATTTGAAATCCAGGTGGCATAGCCAGCAGCCTCATAGCAATGTGCAAGCCACTACAATATGACAAACTGACAAATGAGTGGTGGATATATATGATATGTATATAAATCATATATATATATACACGTACGTATATATACACACATATATATATGTACGTATATATATATACACACACACACATATACATACATATCCCATATATATATCATATATATGTATTTATCAGGTAGAGTATATATAATCTGTATATAATATATATATATATATAATCTGCTATATATATAATCTGTATGTATATATATATACACACACATATGATCTATACATACCAAGTTATATATAGTCTGAGCCAACCACATATTGTAAGTAAAAAACGACTTGATTATCCTTTGACAACTTTTTTTTTTTTCTTTTGCAGTGTTTCCTCCCCTCTCCTCCCATCCCTGGTAACCAACAAAGAAAGTTTCCTTCCATATATAAACTTTTATACATTACTAAATTTTGCATGTTAAGATTTCATTCCAGACTTTTGGAACTATACTCATGATGAACATTGGTAGTATCACTTTCTTATGACTTTCCATGTCCCAATATGATGCTATGTTTAAATTTAAATTAGCCTATATTCTCTTCTTTCTATTTTCTCTCTCTCTTTTTTTTTCTGGGTATTGTTATTTAAAAAAAAAATCCAGTCAAGGTATTACATTTTGTGAAATAATTTTAATCACACACTCAATGTAAGTTTTCTGTGCATCTTTCAATTTATTTTGTGTAATTGATTCTCCAGGAATTTGTCTTCTTACTCTTGGGTAATTTGCCTTGAAATTTCATATGGAAAAGATTATTCACTAAAGCATTGTCTACAATTTTAAACTGTGGAAATACACTTAATTCCTGAAGTATAGGGATTTGAATGATATTTTATAATTCTAGAAAGTAAAAAAATAGCCAACAAAACTCATTTGTAAGGAAAGACAAATGTCTGCATGCATAAAAGAGCTGCAGAACTACAATTCCTCTATATTCTCCAGGAGATGGGTAATTACTTGGGATTTTGCTTTACAATACATCCTAATTATTGTAAACAATTTTTGTATAACTTTCTTGGCTTTACATGAATAAGTTTTAAAAATGAATGGATTTCAACTTTCTTATGAATTAGGATTAACTTACTTCTTCCAGCACAGTGTGTCACAGTTCAGGCAAGACTGCAGCTGCACAAAAGAAAAAGATTAAATAACTTAGTGTTTCCTGTGATGCTTCCATATCTATTGTGAGAAGGCATGGATGCAGAATCATCATTGGGGAATCCACAATGCAGCAAGTGAGATTTCTTTCTTTGACACTGAGTGTATGGAATATCAGATTGCAAAACTGAAAACAGGGCCGATTCTTATAGGAATCAGATCTGTCTCATGCATATTGTCTTGCTTAAATGACTTAATATTCTTCATTGAACATACCATTTTCTTGATTTTCCACATTTTATAACTATGGGAACTGAAAATCAAGGAAGGCAACTCATCCAAACATGTATGATTGTTTAGGGAATGAATTAAGACTGCTAGTCAAACTTTCTGATGTATTTGCTGGCTCTGGTAGCGTAGTGCTTAAGGCACTTGACTGCTAACTAGAAGGCTGGTGTTCAAACCCACCAGCCACTCCTCAGAAAGAAGATAAGCAATCTACTTCCGTAGTGATACTGCCTCAGAAACCCAAGAAGGGGTCACTATGAGTCTGGTCTGACTCGACGGCACATAACAACAACATGAGTAATCAATTAGAGTTCACCTGACATAATGCTTTGATTTGAGTAATGTAAACTAACAATACTGAACCTGAAAGATTATTCCAATGCATTTTATTTTGAAAATATAGAATTTGACCTCCAAAACAGGAGAAGATTGTAATGCAAGTATTTTCAACTATAGAAGTGAATAAAGAGAAAAATTCTCTGTTCCCAAATCTGGAAGCCGTTCAAATCCACTACACTTCTTCAATTCTTTTGGAACATAGGTAATGAAAAAAAAAAAATTCTGTGATATAACATAAAGGTTATTTTCTGTGTTTTATATTTTCTTTACCAAATCACAGATAGGAGCTCTGGTAGCATAGTGCCTAAGGCACTTGACTGCTAACCAGAAGGCTGGCGCTTCAAACCCACCAGCCACTCCTTGGAAGGAAGGTTGGGCAATCCTACTTCCGTAGAGATACTGCCTCGGAAACCCAAGGAGGGGTCGCTATGAGTCGGGGCCGACTCGACGGCAAATAACAACAACACAACAACAACAACAAATCACAGGTACCAAAACAATTAGAACAGCCAATTCTATTCCCAGTTGGTACCAAATCTTTCATATTTTCTAGGACACGAGAAGTGTTCTACCTAGGATTGCAAAAGTATACTCACCAGAAGAAAGATGAAATACCAAAACAATGATGGAAAATGTTTTGATAATCAATGAGGTGTTATCTATTTGATCTTTTCAGTTACCTTAGAAGATCATGGTAGAGAAAACTTTCAGAATATTTGTGGCACAAACCCATCAAACTTTCAATGGACCAAAAAAGTGAACCAGATATGGCTTCCTATAACCTCCCATTTGGGAAGGAATAGATACAGTCCCCTAGATTATATATTCTTTTACTGTTAATAAAAGGAAAATGTTCCCCACACTCAAAGGAACAAAAAATAAGCATATTAACAGATATATATGGGGAAAGGTAAGGTTAATAATCCTATGTATAGTCCTTCAGATACATGCTATTTTCATTGTGTAATTCAGTCATCAGAGAAGCAGGATCAGTTATTACAAGAAAAACAAGACATGGGGTAGTCCTGGCAGCAAACTTATTACAAAACCTATAATTCATATTCCAAATTCTCCACCTCAAGAAGAGAAAATAGTACAAAGGTAGACTTTGGCTGTCTTATTCCCAATTGTACCCTCAGCTACCTTTACTACATTGTGCAGTTTCTTTTATACATTTATGTGTAGAGAATGAAATGTAAGTAAGAACAAAGGCTATCAAAGAGATAAGGTGCTGACAAATATTTTGTTCCTGCCTGAAAGTTGGGAACTTGCATCCTATAGACCTCATCATAACTGTCCGTGAATCTGAAAGTAAAGGGACATATTGATATAATCAGCACAGAAATATGGAAAGAGGAGAAAATGATAAGTGTAGATATGGGGTCAAAAATAGGTAAGTTATGTGAAATCTGTCCACACAAGAGAGTTGTGTAAAGTCAATAAAACTAAGGCAAGAAAAGAAGAATAGTATGGTTTATAATTGACCAACCAAACTCACTGCCATCAGGTCTGTTCTGACTCATGGTGACCCCCAATGGGTTTCCAAAGTCGTAAATCTTTATGGAAGTAGATTGTCCCATCTTTCTTCCACAGAATGGCTAGTGGGTTTGAACTGCCAACCTCTGGTTAACAGTCAAGTGCCTTAGGCACTGCAACATCAGAACTCCTTGCTGTAATTGACAAATATGGCTAAAACCTCAGTAGTATTAAGGTTGAGTCTGATGTAAAAACCATCTGGATAGCTTAATAAAAGTATCGGTGTTTGGGTTCCTTCCTCAAGATGGTGATTCAAACACTCTATGTTAGATCCTAGACATTGACAATTTTTTTTTCTTTGTCTTTTCTTTTCTCATTTTGCTATTGTTTTGCTTTTCACATTTACAATATGATAGTAATGTGAAAGTATTGTTGGAAGCTGGCTGAGCCAAAGCTATCCAAAATAATCAGTGACACCTCATTTGATCAAATATTTACTTCTTTTTACCAGGTGTTTCATTCTTACTGGAGAACTATTATTCAAACATATCTGAAGCTAGCATAATTGACTTATTATAAGTTAAGTGACTGTAATATTAGTATATATGAATTAATGTATTCTTTTGATACACTATATGATTCATATAAAGATACATAAATGTTAATTAAATGGAAAACATTTATTTAAGAAAACGTAGTTTGTTTCCCCTTCTTTTCATTCACACTATAAAGAAAGAAAATAAGCTGTAAATGAGTAATTTAGCTTATTATCAAGTGTTAAGAATCTAGTTTCAGACACTTGCTGTACAACTCTTAGTTTAATGTTAATATAGGTGAGAGATCTTGATATATTTCTATATATTTAGGGTATTAATTATATCACTTATACACAGAAATAACAGTAATGTGCTGTTATGATGTTTTATGCAAGATGCTTACAGCACTGCTTGGCACATATAAGCACTATGTATGTGTAGAATTGACCTCAAAAGTGATTTAAACATCTTTAAATAATTAATGAAACTTATTGTATCGAATAACTGTATCAATAATTGACAAATTTTGAGCAAATTAAATTTGGCAGCACCCATACACATATCTTATGGTTTATCCCAGGAATATAGAATTTTTCCATTTGAAATGAAATCTAATTCATTAAATAAATAATGTACTTATCTAAGTTCACTAAAAGAGCAAAACTGGTGGGATGTATATGGATATATAGAAAGATTTCCTTCAAGGAAATGGCTCAAGCAATTGTGAGGAAATGACTCACACAATGTTGTTGTTGTTATGTGCCATCAAGTCGGACCAGACTCATAGCAACCCCTCCCTGGGTTTCCAAGACAGTATCACTATAGAAGTAGATTGCCTAACCTTTCTTTCAAGGAATGGTGGGTGGGTTTGAACCTGCAGCCTTCTGGTTAGCAGTCAAGTGCCTTAGACACTATGCTACCAGAGCACTGGCAAGTCCCAAATCTGTGAGTCAGATGACAGGCTGACCACCTCTACTGGCTCACATGGTCACAGGGACTGAGATACCCAAAACCTGCAAGTCAAGTGGTAGACTGGAGGCTTCTACTGGCTTACTTAATTGTGGGGGATACCATCCCAAACCTCATCACCCTCAAGTAACTTCTGACTCACTGAGATCCTATAAGACATAGTAATACTGCCCTCACAGGCTTTCCAAGGCTATAATTCTGTGGAAGCAAACTGACACATCTTTCTCCTGCAGAGTAGCTAGTGGGTTTGAACTGCTGACATTTCAGTTTGTAGCCCAAAGATTTCACCACTGCACAAGTCTCCTTTTCTGGGGTTTGGCAAATCCAAATTCCATAGGTCAGATAGTGAAGGTTGCTGTTGGCTTACATCCCAGGAACTAGGGCCAATGCCAAAAAAGAATTCAGGATGAGAAAGGGAGTAGAACTTTGCCACAGAACTTGTTTATGCCATAGATGCAGACCACAGCCCTAAGGAAAATTTTCTTTGAAATGATTGACTAATCCTATCAGATCACAGAAAGGGAGGGGATACATAATGCCTGGCAAAACACTGAGACTGAGTCTAGCCAAGTTGACATATAACATTAAGCATCACAATCCACACATTGTCAACTCAACACCTATACATCACTCCTTAAACCATACATAATCTCTAAATAAGACAATTACAGAGTCATGCTTGTGCCTAGCATGACACAACTAACATGCGTAAAACTCAAAATGCACTGGCCCTATTTACATCTCAGATTTTATAAGTAATGGGATAAGAGAAGGCACAGATCACAAATATTTACTATATATACACATAAGTATGTACACACATGCATACCATAACAAGGAAAAATACTCGTAACAGTTACAATCCTCCTCTCTACAACTGATAATATGATTGAAACTGGTATTTAGAACTGCCTTCTTTCACCACTCATTCCATGTTTCCTTTGTCCTTGGCAAGCACCTTAGCTGGTCATGTTTCTTTGCTTAGTAGGGTGACCCAAACCTTCATTCCTGAAGTTTCTGGGCCATGAATAGTCATGTCATAAATAAGTTTTTCGTACGTTTCCGTTAAGTATACTCACAAGGCTTGGTGGTACTAAGAGATATCATGAATTCCAAACATACTATTCTTTATCTCCATTGTTGTTTTTATTGTTAGGTGCTGTCGAGTCATCTGTGACTCATAGAGACCCTGTGTATGGCAGAACGAAACACTGCTCAGTCCTGCACTAGCTCCATTATCCCTGCCACGCTTGAGCCCATCGCTGCTGCCACTGTGCCAATCCATCTCATTGAGGGCCTTCCCCTCTTTCATCGACCCTCCACCTTACCAAGCATGGCATCCTTCTCCAGTGAATGGTCCCTTTTGACAACATGACCAAAGTATGTAAGATGAAGTCTGGCCATTCTCACTTCCAAGGAGCATTCCAGATGCACTTCCTCAAGGACAGATTTGCTAGTTCTTTTAGCAGTCCATGGTACTTTCAGCATTTTTCACCAATAACACAACTCAAAAGCATCAATTCTTCTTTGGTCTTCCTTCTTCACAATCTAGCTCTCACATGCCTATGAGGCAATTGAAAATACCATGGCTTGTGTCTGGTACTCTTTAGTCCTCAAGAAGACATCTTTGCTCTTCAACACTTGAAAGAGGTCCTTTGCAACCAATTTGCCCAGAGCTATACTTTGTCTGATGTCCTGACTGCTGCTTCCATTGGTTTCTATTATAGAACCAAGCAATGTGAAATCTTTGACAACTTCAATCTTTTCTCCATTTATTGTGATGTTGCTTATCATTTCAGTTGTGAGGACTTTTGTTTTCTTTATGTTGAGATGTAATCCATAGTGTAGACTGTATTTTTCAAACTTCATCAGTAAGTGTCCCAAGTCATCCTCATTTCAGCAAGCAAAGTTGTGCCATCAGCATATGGCAGGTTGTTAATGATTCTTCCTCCAATCCTAATGTCATGTCCTTCTTCATATAGTCCAGCTTCTTGAATTATTTGCTCAGCATATAGACTGAATAAGTATGGTGAAAGAACACAACCCTGATGTACTCCCTTCTTGGTTTTAAACCATGCAGTGCCCCCATGTTCTGTTTGAATGACAGGTTCTTCATGAGTATAATGAAGTGTTCTGGAATTCCCATTCTTCTCAATGTAACCCACAATTTGTTATGATCCACATAATCAAATGCTTTGACATAATCAATAAAACACAAGTAAACATCTTTGTGGTATTCTTTGCTTTGAGCCAAGATCCATCTGATATCAACAATGATAGCCCTCATTCCACGTCCTCTTTATAATCCAGCTTGCACTTCTGGAAGATCTCTGTCAATACTGCTGCAACCCTTATTGAATTATCTTCAGTAAGATTTTACTTGCATGCAATATTAATGATATTGTTCAAAACTTTCCACATTCTGTGGGATCACCTTTCTTTGGAATGGGTACAAATATGGATCTCTTCCAGTCAGTTGGCCAGGTAGCTGTCTTCCAAATTTCTTGGCATAGCCGAGTCAGTGCTTCCAGCAGGGCATCTGTTTGTCTCCATTACGTAACATCAATACAATTTACCTTTGTTTATCAAGTACAATTACACCAGTAAGTTTGGTATCTCTTTTCTTTGCCTGTTAATCTAGAGAGATGAGAAGCCAAAAGGGACTGAGTGGCATTAACTCCCAGTTCAAAGGAATCGGTGTTATATCCTTGTAAGAGCAATCTTCCTTTTGAAACTAAGATATCCAAAAACAATGAGAATTATAGCCTAGCCAAGTTAAGACATAATATTCACCACTACCCAGACTGAAAAAAAAAAAAAAAAGAAAGAAAAAAATCATTGGATTATCTCAATAGATTACTGTTCATTGTAAAATTATTTTGAAAGTACTAAAGTAGACATATCAACAAAGAAGAAATACAAATGGTCAAGAAAGACATGAAGGATCCTCAGTATCTGTAGTCATTAGGAAAACCAAGTCAAATCAACAATGAGATACAATTCACACTACTAAAATGGCCTTGAGGAACGATGGTTGCACAGTGGCTAACCATCCTGCGGCTAATCAAAACATCAACAATTTGAACCCATTACTATGTTTTGCCTCATTTTAAAGATGGTGGCATGGAAGCTCAGTACACTTAAGAAAAATACATACAACCATATATGGTTTAAATACGTACACTGGAATTCAAAGTCAATGTTATCCTACAAAAAAAAGAAGTCTGCTTTTACTTGATGTGAAGCTGGTTCCCCTTTAATTCTTTGAAGATAATCCTTTTCCTACCTGGGGAAACAATAGTCAGTAAAAGCCATACTTACAAATGCAGAACACATATGATCATATTTATTTATCCTTTCCTTTTCCTTTTTACCCATGACAGAAGATAATTCAGGAGGAAGAATTATGCACTACTAAATTGAGCAGCACCAGAAGATATATCTTCATAATTGACAGAATGACAGAAGTCTGTGAGCCAAATATTTGTTTGACTAGCAGAAGACAAAGAGCTCTGGTGGCATAGTTCCTAAGGCATTTGACTCCTACAGAAGGTTGGCATTTCAAACTCACCAGCCACTCCTCCAAAGGAAGACTGGTCAATCTAATTTCATAGAGATACCATCTTGGAAACACAAGGGGGGTCGCTATGAGTCAGAATTGACTTGATGGCAGTGACTGAGCAGATGAGAATACACTCAAGGTGTTCTCATCTTAATTAATTAGAAGCTTAATCTTCTCAGACCAAAGATGTTATGAGAAAATGAAAAGTTGTATCGCAAAGTGTATCATCTGCATATCTCAGGTTGTTAATGATTCTTCCTCCAATCCTGATACCACGTTTTTCTTCATATACTCCAGCTTCTCAGATCATTTGCTCAGCATATAGATTGAATAAGTATGGGGAAAGGATACAACCCTGACACACTCTCTTCTTGATTTTAAACCATGTACTGTCCCCTTGTTCTGTTCGAATGACAACCTCCTGGTCAATGTACAGATTCCTCATGAGTACAATCAAGTGTTTGGGAATTCTCATTCTTCTCAATGTTATCAATAATTTGTCATGATCCACACAATCAAATGCCATTGCATAGCCAATAAAACACAAGTAAACATCTTTCTGGTATTCTCTGCCTTGAGCCAAGATCCATCTGACAGCAGCAATGATATCCCTTGTTCCATGTCCTCTTCTGATTCCAGCTTGCACCTCTGGAAGTTCTCTGTCAATATACTGCTGCAATCGTTTTTGAATTATCTTCAGTAACATCTTATTTGCATGAGATATTAATGATATTGTTCAATAATTTCTGCATTCTGTGGGACCACCTTTCTTTAGAATGGCTACAAATATGGATCTCTTCCAGTCACAGTCAATTGGCCAGCTGTCTTTCAAATCTCTTGGCATAACCAAGTGAGTGCCTCCAGCAGGGCATCTATTTGTTGAACCATCTTAATGGGTATTCCATCAACTCCCAGAGCCTTGTTTTTTGCCAATTCCTTCATTGCAGCTTCGACTTCCTCCTTCAATACCATTGGTTCTAGATCATATGCAACCTCCTGAAATGGATGAAGATCAACCAGTTCTTTTTGGTACAGTGACTCTGTGGATTCCTTCCATCTTCTTTTGATGTTTCCTGCATCATTCAATATTTTGCCCATAGACTCTTTCAATACTGCAACTCAAGGCTTAAATTTTTTCCTCAATTCTTTCAGCTTGATAAATCCCAAGCGTGCTCTTCCTTTTTGTTTTTCTAACTCCAGGACTTTGCACATTTCATTATAGTAATTGGTTTTATCTTCTCGAGCTGCTCTTCAAAATCTTCATTTAATTCTTTTATCTTGTCATTTCTTCCATTTGTTTTAGCTACTCTCCACTCAAGGGCAAGTTTCCAAGTCTCTTCTGTCATCCATTTTGGTCTTCTCTTCTTTTCTTGTCTTTTTAGTGACCTCTTGCTTTCATCATGGATGATGCTCTTGATGTCATCCCACAATTCATCTGGTTTTCAGTCACTGGTGTTCAATGCATCAAATCTATTCTTTAGATGGTCTCTAAATTCAGGATATTTTACCTTTTGTGCACTTGTTTTAATTGTCTTTAACTTCAAGTTGAACTTGCATATGAGCAATTGATGGTCTGTTCCACAATCAGCTCTTGGTCTGGTTTTGGCTGAAGATATTGATCTTTTCCATTGTTTCTTGCCACAGATGTAGTCAATCTGATTCTTGTGTGTTCCATCTGATGAAGTCCGTGTGTACAGCTGCTGTTTGTGTTGTTGATAAAAGGTGTTTGCAATGAATAAGTTGTTGGTCTTGCAAAATTCTACCATGTGAGTTCCAGCATTATTTCTGTCACCAAGGCCAAATTTCCCAACTACCAGTGATTCTTCTTTGTTTACAACTTTTGCATTGCAAGCACCAGTGATAATTAACACATCCTGATTGCATGCTTGGTCAATTTCAGACTGCAGAAGTTGATAAAAATCTTCAGTTTCCTCATGTTTGGCTTTGGTGGTTGGGGCATAAATTTGAATAATAATATTAACTGGTCTTCCTTGTAGGTGTATAGATATTATTGTATCACTGACAGCATTGTACCTCAGGACAGATCTTGAAACATCCTTTGTGATGATGAATGCCATGTCATTCCTCTTTAAACTTTCATTCTCAGCATAGTAGACCATATGGTTGTCTGATTCAAAATGACCAAAACCAGTCCATTTCAGGTCATTAATGCCTAGGACATCAATCTTTACACATTCCATTTCATTTTTGAAAACCTTCTAATTTTCCCAGATTCATACTTCATACATTCCATGTTCCAATTATTAATGGATGTTTGCTGCTGTTTCTCCTCAATTTGAGTAGTGCCACATCAGCAAATGGAGGTCTCAAAAGCTTTACCTTATCCATATAAGTAAGGCTCATTTTACTCTGATAATGCAGCTCTTGCCCAGTCCTATTTTGAGAGCTTTCTAACCTAAGTGACTCATCTTCCTCCTCTGGATTTGACATTGTTTCCAGACTATTCATAAAGTTGCACAGTAATGTATCAGACAGTGTTTCTCTGCTATTCATTAGGTTTTCCCTGGCCAATTCTTTGAGAAGTGGATAGCTTCGTCCTTCTTTCTAGTCTGTCCCAGTCTGCAAGCCAGGCTGATACCTGTGCACGATGTGCAGCGTACTGGGTTTGAAACACCAGTGGCATAGCCTCAAGACTCACAGCAACACATCACCACAGTAGGACAAACCAAAAGACAATCTGTCTCCCTTAGCTGTTGGAAACCTCTCCAACCACCCTTACCTGGATCTCTGTGGCTTATGCCTCACTCTGACCTGGTCCCCTTGGCTTTTTTTGTCCTTTCTCTGCTTTCCCACTTTGCCACTTGTGGGGCATGGCCTGGGTTCCCTCTCCTCACCTGGATCCCTGCAGCTGACTCCTCGTCTTAATAGGTTTTGAAAAACATCACATTAAAATACTAAAAAAAAAAAAAAAAAAAAAAGTTTCCATCAAGTAGATTATTGGAGGAAGTGCTCTACCTCTAGAAAACTGGGTGTGAATACTAAATGGAATTTTCAGTCCTTGGTATTAGAAGGTTGATCCTTAGGAAAAAGACTGGCAAGTGAAGGTAAAACACAATAGGACATCAAAGAGAATACAGAAGACATGCTGATAAGATGGACATGAACCCCTTTTCAGTGATGGGTCCCAACTATGAGCCATCCATTCTTTAATCTGATAAACAGTACAAGAGAACATATTACATATCTGACTCTTCATAGGCCCAAGTGATAAAGATTTGAAAATAAATGGTCCTTTTCATCAAGGTGTTCATGATCTACTTACATAACAGGCAATCAGTTATAAAGCAATAAGCTATTTTTTATGATAGAGGAGATCAGTAATAGAATACATTATGATGGATTAGGAATATATTAATGGGAAACAAAGAGCATTTATGATGCAGACGGTGTGTACCAAGAGTGACATGAGATGAAATTGAGTAGCAGAGAGGGGCCTGATCATAAAGAACTGTGAATGCTGTGCTTAGGAGTTTAGATTGTATCCTCTAAGTGGTGAGGAGTCATTCAAGAATTTTGGGTAGAGGAGGGAGATAACAAGTTTTTGTTTTTGAAATGCCACCTCAATGGTTTGCAGATAGTATGGGGTATAAATGAGAATGGGAATTAAACTTGGTAAGAGGCTTAGTTAATAGAGACCTGAAGTAAACCAGCATTAATATAAATGTTTCAGTGGAGAAAACTTAATGGGATTATGAGATAGATTGGAAGGATATAGACATCCTTTTGAACACTAGCTAGTCACAAGCTGGGGTAACTGAATCCTTGGTGTCCACACATACCCAAGAGGATAGTCTTTGAAAAATGGTTAGAACAGTTTGACTACTACATCCTTCAACATGTAAAAAAGTAAAATAAACAAACAAAGCAAACTATAACCCTCATGAGGATTAGAAAGGAGCTCTGGTGGCATAGTGGGCAAGGCATTTGGCTGTTGACTAGAAAATCAGTGGTTCAAACACACCACCTACTCCATGGGAGGAAGATAAGCAATTTACTTCTGTAAACATTTACAGCCTTGGAAACCTTAGGGGGGTTGCTATAAGTCAGAAATGACTCAACAACACCTGACAAAAACAATGAGTCAGAATTGACTCAATGGCAGTGAGTTAATAACAAACAAACAAACAAAAAATAGTCAGATCTGACTCATGCTAACCCCTCCTTGGATTTCTGAGAGAGTATCACTGCAGAAGAAGATTGGTCAAATTTTTATTTACAATTCATTTTACAAAAGAAATGGAGAGTTAATATTTGAAGAAGAGTACTATAAATACTAATGTCAGGTTTATGGTCATTACTTTAAAAATTATGCAAATAGTGATAAATTGAAAGATTATTTAACATCTCAAGTATCTATTATGTATTTTATATATTGACATTAACTTATCTTCTGATTGGTATGCTTTCAACCAAACCATTTTCTTTATAGAGAGTTTATAAAAGAAATGCTTTCATATAGAGTGGTTTATTCACATAGGTATGGTTTTGTTGCTGCTGATCAACATATTAATTAAATACTTACTGTATACCTGGATGTATTGAATAAGAATTGAGATATTAAGCAAAACAAGATATGGCTGCTAACCTCAAGTCATAGTATTTACAAGTTGAAGTTATTCTCAAATAGTGAATGGAAATATTTGCCCTTGAGCAATTATTCAGTATCCAGAACTCTGCTAGACGGAGATGTTCTTCTGCTTAGTTTTTATGAGATCCTCTTAAGTGAACATGTTTAAGCCTATTTTGTAGTCTCTTTTTAAGTATGGCATGGAAAGATTACTAAAATAAAAGTCTTCTCTCCTATTACAGGAATTCACATTACCTCTAGCCCAGGGCTTACCAAACTTGGTTGCATGAGGTGCATCCAGCAACTTTAAGACATACTTGTGCCTAGCCATCACATATGAAAGTCGATTCACAATCTAGGTGGTGGAACTGTGTCTCTATAGTCTTTTAGAACATCTCCAGGTGATTTTAATAGCTGTGTAGTCTTAAAAATTACTAAGGGCTTAGGCCCTGATCTAATTATTAATATTTCTAAATTCTTTTTTTTTTTTTTTTCCTACTTGATTTTCTTGTTCTTTGGCAACTCACCTGCTTGGAAAGCTTTCATATCTTCTCTTAATTAGCATTTAAAACCATGTTTTTTATCTTTACCTATCCCCATTCTCAGAAGAATTTATCAGATAACATTGTCCTTAAAACACCTTATGAGGAAAGATCTATAGAGAATGTTATCTGAGGCATGTCTCATGACCTACTTTACAGCCTCCAGGTAGAACATGAAATACCTCTTTGTCTTACCTAACATAATCATGTGTCTTACTCCAATTAAGCTCCTCACTCACAAATCAATAAAAGTGATTTATCTGGATGGAGACAGCTGAGTATAAAGATACACAGAAAAAAACAAAAAAAAAATTTCCCTTGTGCAGAAAGGGAAAAACATTCCTCTTTCCATGTTCTTTGAACATTTACTTTAGGAAATTGGTATTTAAAATAATTTTCTAGATCTTTTGAAATAGATGTAAGTCTTTTTTCAAACTAAGTCTCTTTCCTGTTTTACAATCCATGAAAGTTTCTTCTAGAACCTGGGTACCAGCTCTTTGAAATGTAATCACCAAGGATATAACTTTTCTCTCAGTTTCTGTATGACAGTAGAAGCTTAGCTCTGGTGATTGTCTTGCTCCAAGTTGCAAAACTACTTCCTATCATAAAGAAATGAGAAGTACCCCCCCAACCTTTGGATAAAGTTAATTAGCTAACGTAGGTGATCACTCCAATTATCATGTGATTTTATGGTAGACTTTATATGAATGACACTTGTCTTACATGAAGACTAGTTGTCATTATCTTGAGTCCATGTGTTTAATGACATATATCTGCTAGGCTGTACAAAAATGACAAGAGTCCTTTATGAGTTTACAATCTCTTTAGCAGACTGCTTTGGGAGGTGCATCACATTTTGGTTTTTTAATGCTTAGTCAGTAATAAAACTGTTTTCCTTGTCATCTGTTTTTGTAGAAAGGTTTTTAGGACTGCCACTTTTTCTTTTTTTTTTTTTAATTACCAACAGGAAGGAAGATGATCAAGATGGTCATGGTTTCCAGAGGTGTTGGTCATTTGCCCCACTGTCCCTCTTGTGTGAGGTATTTCTATAGGGGAATCTACGAAAGTAGTCCTAGTTTGAAGCTTTGCTTTGGGACAGTCCCCAATCAGTACTTTCTAAATAATTATTCCTATTTTTCTAAAGAAAACACTGTAATTCAAATGTGCATGTTGACTTTAAATGCAACCAGTCTCCTTCAACTGACTGAAAAGTTGGAAGAGTGGTCAGCTCTTACACACACGTTCACAGGGGACTTTCCCTAGGCTTTTTAATATTTCCAGAGGGGCTTCTATAAATATGTTATGTCTTGTTGAACTAGAAGTTTCAAACTTGAGAAAGAACATTCAACTTTCTCATCCTATATGAGAAAGTAGGAATCTCAGGGGTTGAAGCAATTCTTTTATTTAAAAAAAAAAAAATCTAAAAATGGGCCATGGATTCCATTTGTCTACCCAGTGGAAATGTTGTTAGAAAAAATTGAAAGTGTTTCAGAATTGTTGATATGCCTGATTGTCATGGATGAATTCTGCCTTCATAATCTTTATATTTATTCTACAAGTAAGAAATTTACCAGTCCTTGGGTGGAACACTTCATGTATTCTTGAAATGTAGGAATTTTTTATGCTGTAACTAAGGAAAGCAATAGGTTGTGTTATTGAATTTGTAGTTAATTTGGTAAAATAAAAAATGGCATGATACTAGTTCCTTTAAAATTTCATCAGTGGGAGCTAGAGTCAAGATGGTAGACTAAACATGTTATGCAAATCCTCTACAACAGAGACCTGAGAAACCAAGTGAAACAGATACAGACAATAATCCTGGAACCCAGAGCTTCAAAGGAAAGGATAAAGAAATAGACCACATACAAATTAGAAGGAAAAATTTAATGAAAACAGTAAATAAGTAGCCATGCAGAGTAGTGCATTGGGAGTTGGCCTAGAAGAACATGAATATTTTGAATTATTGCCAGCAGTATTGCAATTGGGTCAGGAACTGGCTCTACTGGCACAGGACTGCACTGGCACCCACATCAATTACCATAGAGGTGTGTCCTCCTCCCTTACCCTTTACACCTTCCTGGTGACCAGTAGTGTGGCCATGCTCCGCCATCACACTCAGCAGAGCCAGGTATGCCCCTCCCTCTGCTGTGCTGGCACTGCCCAGTGGTCCACCCATCCTATCTTCCTCTGTACCCACCCACAGCTCCCTTCTGCTCTGCCCCTCTAGTGGCCTGAGTCATGTTCTTGAGGAAGAAGCAGTGTCCACTACTTCCAATATTTGAGAAGCTTGTTCTCATGGGCTGTTTGTTGTGTGTCAACGATGTCCAGAGTCAGCTGCTTGAACTCACATTGATTGGGCATCACCTGCCTCCAACTCATGTGTATGTTTTTATGTGGCATTGAGTTGGACCTGACTCATAGTGACCCCTCCTTGGGTTTCTGAGGCAGTATCACTATGGAAGTAGATTGCCCAACCTTCCTTCTGAGGAGTGGCTGGTAGGTATGAACCACCAGCCTTCTGCTTAGCTGTTGAGTGCCTTAGGTACTACACCACCAGAGCTCCTACTCATGTGTATAGTAGCATAGATACCCACAGGTACTGCACTCCAAAGCCACCACCTCTGTGGTCTGAGATGTACACATCTGTGGATTATGTCCTATACCTTTGCTGCCCAAGTGGTGAGTTGTATGTGTCACTGTGAATCAGATACCACTCCCTCGCCACCCTCACATTCATGATGTGTGCCCCTAAAGAGTGCTATTCCCAATGTCAGAAGCATACACTCCTGAAGGAGACATTCTGTATGTCCATCACTTCTATAGTTGATGAAACATCCCCTGTGGAATGGGAGCTGCATTCCTCCAACACTCACACAGTGGCATTCATTCTTGCAGCCTCTGAGGTCAGTGCTGTGCTTGCTGTCACTGTTGACCACTTTCTCTCTCTTCCCCCCTCCCCTTGTTTTATTTTTTCTTTTCTTTTTTATCAACTTTTTTTTTCTCCACCTGGAGGGGAGGCAGCATACACATTCACATTACCCAGACACATCCTTTCCAGCTGTCACCACAGCCACTGGAAAAGTGTCTCTACCTGCTCCTGCATCGTTTGAATGATGACAAACAGTGGTGAACATCAGCCAAGCCCACCATCAACATTTGTACATAACAGTAAAGAGGGACCTATACACTCTCCCGTCCACTACTGTAACCACCATGAGAAAGGCACTGAGTACCTCTGTGCTGGAAAATCAGCAGCGAGAGTAGCATACCCATCCTACCCACCTGGATATATCAAAATATATAAATAAATAACCTGGGCAAAACACAACATTCAATTATTAAGCTAATACAATAATAGCACAATGTCTCGAAGACAACAGACAACCTGAGTTTCTCACCAAAACAAAAAAAAAAAGACAAGGTGATTCTAATAAGTGAAAATATAGAGTCAAAATATCTTCCTGAGGGGGGAAAAAATGGAATTAGAAATACATGAGAAGGAATTCAAATAGATAATTTTTAGAACCTTTCAAACATTAAGAAAGAGATAAAGGGAAACACTGACAAAATCAAGGAAAACACAGATAAAACTCAAGAAGAATCCAGGAAAACAATACAAGGATAAATTGATAAAATAAATGGAAAATTCAAAACCATTCAAAAACAACAATGAAGAATCCAGAATGCTAATACTAAAATTTCAAAAATAGATAACATAGTGAAAGGGCAAAGATAGATATATTGGAGACAATCTCTTAATACTGATTAGTTATAGGGACAATCAGAAAACAGAATAAAAAATATAAAAACAGCCTAAGAATTTTTTAAGACATCAAAAGGAATACTTCAAATGTGACTAGAATTTTAAACAGAAATAGAAAAAAAAAAAAAAATTAACAAAACAAAGCAAAAACAGTCAAACTTCCCAATCTATTTACTGGGTCCCAAGAGTGATCAATTAGAGCTTTCTTTACAAGAAAAAGGATTAAAAATTAATCGACATCAACTTTGTTTTGAAGAGGACTAATTTACTTCTATCATATTCTCTGATGGTTCAGGAAAGACAGCAGCTCCACAGAAGAAAAAGATTAAATAACTTAGTGTTTCCTGTGATGTTTCCACATCTGTTGTGAAAAGACATGGGTGCAGAACCCTCACTGAGGAAACCATAATGCAGCAAGTGAGATTTCTCTGGCACTGAGTATACAGAAAGTCAGTATGCAACACTGTAAACAGGGCTGATTCAAATAATAGATCTAACTCTGTCTCAAATATATTGTCTTCCTTAAATGTCATAATATGCTTGATTTAAGATACCATTTTCTTGATTTTCTACATTTTATGACTATGAGAAATGAAAATCAATGAAGAGAACTCATACAAACTTACTTGATTATTTAGGGAATGAATTAAGAGTGACTTCTTGACAAGAATCTATGCAGGCAAGACAGCAATGGGTTGACATATGTAAAACAAAAACAAAAAAAAAAATGCAAATCAAGAATTATATATCCAGAAAAAAAATTTCCTTACATTTTATAGCAAAATTAAGATATTTCCAGATACAGAAATTAATGGAATTTGTAAAAACAAGACCAAACTTATAAGAAATGATAAAGGAAGTCCTATGGACAAAGAACCATAAACTAATATTAGACAACAACCTGAGATTTAGACACATGACAACTTCTCAGGAAACCAACCCTGATAAAGAGATTTCAAAAATGAAATAAAACTATAGACTGAAAACAGAGATCCATCGACATTAATTTATAATCTCTGACAACTGTTGTTATTGTCAGGTGACTTCAAGTCAGTTTCCACTCAGCGACCCCATGTACAACAGAATGAAACACTGCCCAGTCCTGTGCTATCCTCACAATCATTGCCATGCTTTACCCCAATGGTGCAGCTGCTGTATCAATCCATCTTATTGAGTGTCTTCCTCTTTTTTGCTGACCATCTGCTTTACCAATGATGACAATTACAAAGCAACTAAATGATGAGAACTACAAAATGAAAAAGAGAGAATAATTGGTGTAGTTACAGAACATCCAAATAGAGAAGAACATAAGATGATATCAAGATAGAATAGACTACTTTAAACTTGGGAAATGATAATTAATTACAGAGTAACTGCAAAGTAAATTAATAAACCTCACTAAAAAAAAAAAAAGAAAAACAAAACCATAAAGACTCAGTAAACACTATAAAACAATAACAATGAAAGAAGTGATAAGAAAATACTTAAACAGAATTAACTCAGAGCAGAAAAAATATATGGAACAAAGAAATCATTAGTACCACAAAAATGAAATAAAATTTAAAAAACAGCAAAATGATAGTAAATTCATACATATTGATAATTTTGCAGAATGAAAGTTGATTAAATGGATCAATCAAGAGACATACTATAGTAGTATGTATAAGAAAATATGATCCATCAATATGCTGTCTACAAGAGCCACACTTTAGACACAAAGTCAAAAATAAGCTAAAAATCAAAGGATGAAAATAGCAGCCAAACAACAACCAAAAAATAGCCGTAATGGCAATATTACTTTCTGATAAAATAGACTTTAAGTTAAAAACCAGTGTAAGAGACAAAGAAGGAAAATATATAATGATTAAAGGGTCAATCCAAGCAATGGCCAACATTATTCCCAACAGAGAGATTAAAAATATTGCCTTGCAAATAAGACCCAGAGAAGGCTTCCCTTTCTCAAGACTCCTCTTCAATATTGTGCTGGAAGTCCTAGACAGAGCAATAAGGCCAGGAAAGGAAATAAAAGGCATTCAAATTAATAAAGAATAAGTAGAATTATTCATTGACAGATGATATGATTCTATATTGCCGCATCTGGCAAAACAACACAGGTCATGAAACAAAGTGACACGGAAGGATTAAAGGTTTAAAAGGAAGGGGGGCCAGGCGGACCCTCTGCATATGATGCGAGAGTGATCCCTGATGTATCCATCCTGCTTTATTTATACTTAAACACAGGATTACACCATTGTTCTTGGAATTCCCCTATTACAGTCAAGTATACAATCAAATATTCTTCTACAGTATAATCAAATATTTCCTTATAACAATCGAGTAGTCTCTAAAAGTTAAAATTTTACTCTTTCCAATACCCAGAGGTCTTTTCCCATGCCTGAAAATAATGGATGAATAGTGGGGTTAATATCTCTTACAAAAATAGCAAATAATCACTAAAATGTGTCTTTCAAAACATAATATGATTGTTAAGGTACATGATTCTAAAGAATGGTTACTAAGGTATGCTATTCTTAGAGCAAAACATTTTTCCAGCAAAATAGGTTAGCAAACTTTCTGCTGGTGCAACATTCAGCCCCAGGAACACAAAGCTGGAGCCAAGCAAGCATTTAACTGCAAGAGAGGCCATGCCTTCTCCTAGCTTTTGTCAGAACATGTGCCTTGCAATCACGTTCTTTTGGTGGTCTTTTTCTTGATCTCCAACACTATATATAGAAAATCCCAAGGACTCACCAAGAAAACCATTGGTACTAATAAAAGGATCCAGCAAAGTAGCAGGGCATAATATCAGCATACAAAAGTCAGTCAGATTTCTGTACTAACAAAGAGAACTCTGAAAAGTAAAACAAGAAACAATATCTTTATAATAGCCACCCAAAATATCATGTACTTAGGAATAAATCTAAGCAGAGATAAAAAGACTTATCTTAAAAAAAAAAAAAAAAAGATACAAAAGATCTATATATAAAATATATATATACTACTAAAGGAAACCAAGGGAGCTCTGGTAGCATAGTGGCTAAGACACTTGCCTGCTAACCAGACGGCTGG
>NW_006921697.1:1711136-1722350 GCF_000298275.1 Orycteropus afer afer
GGCTGGTGGTTCAAACCCACCAGCCACTCCTCGGAAGGAAGGTTGGGCAGTCCTACTTCCGACATGATACTGCCTCGGAAACCCACGGAGGGGTCGCTATGAGTCGGGGCCGACTCAACGGCACATTATAACAACAACAACAACAAAGGAAACCAAAAGAAATTTACATAAATGTAAGAATACCATGGCCATGACCATGAATAGGAAGACTTAACATTGTGAAACTGTCAGTACTATCCAAAGCAATCTATAAATACAAAGTAATCCAAACACAAAATCCAACATTATTCTTTCAAGAGATGGACAGACTAATCACCCAATTCCTATGGAAATGAAATAGACCCCGGAGAAGCAGAGCACTACCAAAGAAGAACAAAGTTGGAGGCATCAAACTTTCTGATTTTAAAATTTGTTATACAGCTATGGTAGTCAAAACAGCCTGGTAATGATGCAATGACAGACATATAGACCAAAAGAAAAAAATTGAGAAACGAGAAGTAAATCCATCTACCTATGGAAGCTGATCTTTGAGAAATAGATGGAATATATTAAATGAGAAGGAGATAGTCTTTTTAACAATATTGCTAACAAAAATAGATATCCATTTTTAGAAAAATGAAACAAGATCAATACATCACACTATACACAAAAACTAACTTCAGGTGGATCTAAGATCTAAATATAATACCTAAAACTATAAAGATCATCAAAGAAAAACTAGAGGCAAAATGAGAGGCCCTAATACATCACTTAAATACACTATCAAATATAACTAAAAACACATAAATGGCAGAATATAACCTAGCTGTCTAGGACCTCCTAAAGATTAAACATGTGTATCAAAAGAGTTCTCCCAAAGAATGAAAAAGAGAACATACAGATGGGGGGAAAAATATCAGGCAAGGGACTAACCTCTGACATGTAGAGACTTCAATCCAATTAAAAATGAGCAGAAGACATGAACAGATACCTCAAAACTAAAGAAAACATTCAGGTGGCTAACAAGCACATTATGAAATGCTCATGATCATTAACCATTAAACCAAAAAACCAAACTCACTGCCATCAAGTCAATTCCTACTCATAGCAGCCCCTCCTTGGGTTTTGAAGGTGGTATCTCTACGGAAGTAGATTGCCCAATCTTCTTTCTGACATTAACCGTGAAAGTGGTGTAAATGAAAACAACAATGAGATATCATCTCACCCCAGTAGTAACAGCAAAGTTCAAATATAAATAAATAAAACAGAAAACAACAAATGCTGCTGAGAGTGGGAAGAGACTGGAGGCTTATACTGATGTGGGACGGTAAAATGGTACAACCACTGTGGAAATAGAAATAATATATGATTCAGAAATCCCTATCCTAGATATATATCCTTCAGAAATAAGAGCTGTAACATTAGCAGATCTGTTAACACCTATTTTTATTGTAGCATTATTCATAGTAGCAAAGAGGGAAAAAAAAAAACCTAAGTGTCCATCAGTGGATGAATGGATAAACAAACTATGGTACATAAACAAAATGGAATACTATGCAACATTAAAGAATACCAATGAATTTCCAAAACAAGTCATAACATAGATGAACCTGGAGGACATTATCCTGAGAGAAATTAGTCACAAAACCACAAATATTATATGAGACCACTATTATAAAAAATCAAGTTTTCTTTTGATTTATGCACTGAAAGAATCATTCCTTGATGGTTACTAGGAATGGAAGGGGAAGATAGGGTAAATAATTAACTAGAGGTGAATACAAATATGGATCTCTTCCAGTCTGTTGGCCAGGTAGCTGTCTTCCAAATTTCCTGCCATAAATGAGTAAGTGCCTACAGTGTTGCATTCATTTGTAGAAATGGGAATTCGATCAACTACTGGAGCCATGTTTTTTTGCCAATTTCTCAGTGCAGCTTGGACTTCTTCATTCAATACAATTGGTTCTTGATCATATTATACCTCTTGAAATGGCTGAATGTCAACCAGTTCTTGTTAATACAGTGATTCTGTGTATTCTTTCCATCTTCTTTGAATGCTTCTTGCATCATTCAGCATTTCACTCATAGAATTCTTCAATATTGCAATTTGAGCCTTTGTTTTTATCTTCAGCTCTTTCAGCTTGAATAACAATGTTCAGACATTCCAATTCATAGTGATCCTATGTACAACAGAAAGAAACAATGCCTGGCCCTCCACCCTCCTCACAATCTTTGCTATGCTTGAGCTCATTGTTGTAGCTACTTTTTCAGTCCATCCCATTGAAGGTCCTCCCCTTTTTTGATGATCTTCTACTTTACCAAGTATAATATCCTACTCCAGAGACTTGTTCTGTCTAACATGACCAAAGTAGGTGAGATGAAGTCCGGACATTCTTATTTCTAAAAAGCATTCCTGCTGTACTTATTCCAAGACAGATTTGTTCCTTCTTCTGGCAGTCCATGGCATTTTCAGTACTCTTCACCAACACCACAATTCAAAGCAGCAATTCTTCTCTCTTCCGTAGTAATTTTCCAGCTTTCATATGCATATGAGGCAATTGAAAACACCGTGGTTTGGATCAGGCACACTTTAGTCTTCAAAATGACATCTTTGCTCCTTAACACTTTATAGATTTTTTTTTGCAGCAGATTTGCCCACTACAATATGATGATTGAATTCTTGACTGTACAGCTTCTATGGGTGTTGATTATGAATCTAAGTAAAATGAAATCATTGACAACTTCATTTTTCTCTACTTATCATCATGCTGTTTATTTGTCTTCTTATGAGAACTTTTGTTTCCTTTATGTTGAGGTAGGTGTAAGCCATACTGAAGACTGTATTGTGATCTTTAATCTTCATCAGGAAATGCTTCTCATCTACATATTGCAAGTCATTAATGAGTCTTCCTTCATTCCTAATGCTCTCTCCTTCTTCATATAACCCAGTCCCTTGTATTACTTGTTTAGCATGCAGATTGAATAAATATGTTAAAACAATACAACCTTGACACACACGCTGTCTGATTTTGAGCCATGCTCTGTTTGAATGACAGCCTCCTGATCTATGTACAGGTCCCTCATGATCACAATGAAGTACTATTTTTCTGGAAGCTTAAATGTATTTTTCAACCCTTCTAGTGTTTTTATTTTGTTTGTTTGTTTTTCATTTGATTATTGTACTTTGCTATTGCAAAAAAAAAATACATTTTTTAACCAATTAAGTCTTATCCTTAATAATATTGTCTATTTCATGAAACATTGTCATACCTTCTTTTAATTCTTTATACATGAATTCTTCACATCTTTGATTTGATTTCTAACAGGTGTTTTGAAATTTTCTCTAACACAAGGCAGATCTGTTGGAAAAGGAGACTATATTCTTCATCGAATGCCTGTCCTTAATGATCACTACTTAATGGAATATGGGGGAATGGTCACAGTCCCTGACTAGATGACATGACTTTTTTCTGTTCTTATCAAGTATCTGTAGATAATAAATGCTCCCCAATTTTTGTAAGCCCTTGATAAATCCCTGTAAACATTGACTGATTTCCTTCACTAATTTTGAATCAAGTAATACATTTATCCCTAGACAAGTAGTTTGTCTGAGCTTCCCACATGTCCATTCCTGAGGTCTCATTCCCAATTTACCTTTGAACTTCATTTTTTCTAACCTGCTGATGAGGTTTTAGTGGAGCCCTGCCTACCATTTAGTTTTATTTTATGGTTAATTCTACTTATTTTTCTTGAGGAAACTTTGCATAACCAAAGGTATGGTATATCTTTCCTTGTTTTCTCCTAAAATTTGATTAATTTGCTTCCTGATTTAGGTATTCAATCAACATCTGTTTATTATTTATTGTGCTAAAGAACATATACAGAAAAAAATATCCTTCTCCTTTGAAATACAAGGAGTTCTTTACAAAAAATTATTTATCTGTAAATATTGAGTTCTATTATTCTCATTTCTATTTTTGCATCAGTATCACACTGTGGTTCTTTTAGATCTATTGTGGTTTTCATAAGACTTGAATTCCTGTAGTTCAAGTGCCAGAAGGATATTAATATTTCATTCTTTATGTTTTTAGACTGGTTGAATTTTTTAAGGAGGAAAGAGAGAGGTAGAGAAAGGAAAAAAGTTCTTTCTTATAGAAAGTTAAAAAAATATATGTTCCTTGTAAGTTTGGAATCTATGCATTCTTATAGAAAGTAGAATTTTAGACTTAGAGAAAAATTGAAAATTTTGAAGATAATATAGAGTTCTCACATAACCTATATCTGATTAATATTTTAATTTTATGGACATAACGTATGAAAAATGTGTTTGGCAATGCAAAAGAGTGAAGCTCCTTTTTCTTAATTACCAATACCTGAGCCCAAGAAGTACCCAAGCCCCACAGTGCAACTTTCTAAACTGTTGAAACCCAATGGCAATTTCCTTTTATCATAGATCAACTTATATTTGTTTTGGATATTAGCTATCTTTTATTCTCACTTATTTTTGTTGTTGTTTCATAATTCAACTTTTTTATTGTTTTCTTCTTGTTTTGTTTTCTCAATCCCACTTTATTCAAACGGATAATAATTCTGGATCAAAAGGAATATCTGCCACATATTCTTCAGACTCTCACTTTATACTGTATTGATTATCATGTCATTTATAAACACAATGTTTTAATTCACCATCTATACCAATAATGCTAACATGCTTTTTTATGTAGCTAGAGTCTAAAACTATATATTACCTATTTATATCTCCACTTGAATGCCTCAAATCCTCTTCAAATTCCAAATATCAAAACTTAATTTATATTATTCTCATGCTCCATTCCAATCTGTTGTCCTTACAGGTTTTATGCATCAGTACAAATCGTATAGCTGGTTACACGATAAGAAAGTGTATGCTCTTCTTGTTGTACTTCCACCAGTAATTTTTATATATATATATTTAAATCTCAGAAGACAGATTGGGCAATCTACTTCCATAGTGATACTGCCTCGGAAACCCCAAGGATGAGTTGCTATGAGTCAGATCCAACTTGACAGCAATGAGTTTGGTTTTTTGGTTTTATATATTTACATATATTTACTGCTTTGCTGTTACCTACATGGTAATGTCTTTACTATTACCTACATGGTACAGGAAATTGTACTCTCTCACTTGGACTAATACAAAGATTTCCTATTTACCTAGCCTTTTTTCTTCTACCATCTTTGCTACTCTCTAACAAGAGGGGCATTTGTTTAATAGAAAGCAAATATTAATGTATTATCTCCTTCTTTAAAATACTTTAAATGTAACAAGGACTCATAACAAATTGCCAAAATCCTCATCATGCTCCTTCACCCACTGCATAATCTCCTCGTGTCTCTCTCTCCATCTACAACTGACTTCATATACCATTTTACTGTCTACCTTGGCCACACTGACATTTCTTTATTTACAAGACATGCTTCTTACCAACACTTGGCTCTTGAATAGATCCCCTCAAAATGTCTTTTGCCATTATAGATATATGAGGATGAAAAGAAAACCTAATTGTGTGAATTAATCTTAACCTATTTGTGTTAACCGGATATTAGCTGTGTCACAGCATTCTTCTACTTCAACAAAAAGAGACCACATAAGTCCAGAGATTGTTCCCTCAGCTACCCTCTATGCCCTTCATTTTACATCTTTTTTAACAAAAACCTAGATAGGCATGCTTCAATCTCAAACACATTCTACACATGACCAGCTGGTATAGGACACTCCAAGATGCCCTCCTCCACTGAGAATTCTCCCAGAAATAAGTCTTTATTTGACCTTATATTCATGTGCAACCAAAAAGTTTATCAGTTCCAGTTCCCTTTCCATCTACAACTTCTTCTCATATTAAAGAATTCAAATTTCATACTCTAAACTCCAGGAACACTAGTCTACTAAAAAAGATTTCTACTTCATTTCTGTTTGAAGATTTTCTGATGGGAAATATCACCAAATAAACTTAGCTTCTTCAGAGATGTAAGGCGACTAGAAGATTTTGGTCTGCTGGGAAATTTTAGATTTAAATACGCAGTGTGGCATTGTTTTTTAACAATTCCTCCAGTTTAGCCTAGACTTCTTCCTCCAATATCATTGGCTCTTGATCATATGCCACCTCCTGAAATAGATGAATATCAACAATTCTTTTCAGTACAATGACTCTGTATTCCTTCTATCTTCTTTTCATGGTTCCTGCCTCATCCATTATTTTTTTCCATAGAATGTTTCAGTGTTGCAACTCAGTCTTGTATGTTTTCTTCAGTTCTTTCAGCTTCAGAAATTCCAGGCATGGAAGAATACATAGAGAAGTACATAGGAGGTAAAGACAACAAAGATGAACCCTTTTGCACATACAGTATTGTGTTGTCAGTGATGACAAACATTGATTGAGATTGATTGATTGAGAGATGAACATTGGTGGAGAGATGAACAGACTGAATGATTAGGTATGTCTATCCAAGGGGGAGTGTGCCCATGACCATCTATAGGAGTGACAAACAATGTTTCTACAAGTGTATTAGAATGTTCTGTAAGAATTCCTAGGTATGTAGTAGAGCTGACAAGGTTATAGTCACTTTTTGACCACAGCAAGATACCCAACAGGAGTGAGTATTTGGATCTGTGGGCTGGGGACTATGGTCACAAGGGACTTCAAGCTCAATTGGCATAACATACTACACAAAAACTTTGTTTCACATCCTACTTCAGTGAGTAGCAAATGGGATCTTAAATGCTTGCAAGCAGCAATCTAGATGCAAAGATGGATCTCTTCTCATCCAGAGTAAAGAAGAATTAAAAAAACAAAGATGCATGGAAACAATTCCAAGGGACTAGTACAACATGCAGTCCTCACCCTATATGAGTATGAGACCAGAAGAACTGGATGGTGCCTGGCTATCACTATCAACCACTCAGAGGGGGATCTATGTAAGAGATCCTGGATAGTATGGGAGAACAATGTGGAATAAAACTCAAAATCATGGAGGGGGGCAGAGAGACCAGGTTTGATGGTCTGACAGAGCCTGGTGGAAACCCTGAAACTGTGGTCCTTAGTTGCCTTTCACATCTGAAATTGAACCCACTCCTGTGGCTTCCATCCAAACAAAAGACAGGCATATGAGCTAAACATATGCATTAGGTAGATACACTTCTTGGAGAGATCAATCATGGGAATATAGAAGGGCTGTGTATGCACAGAGACAAGGCTCTGGGGGCAGGAGTGCATGGGAGAGAAGGACACAGGGAAGAGGTAACTATGAGGAACTGGGAAGAAAGCTGCTGCATTGTGGTAAATTGCAGTCAATGTCATGAGATAAATTGTATGTGAACTGTTGTATAGAAAGTGAATTTGCTCTGTAAACTTTCACCCAAATCACGTATTTTTTTTTTAAAGAGAAATGCCGAACATATTCTTCCATTTTGATTTTCTAACTCCAAGTCTTTGAACACGTCATTATAACAATTGACTTTGTCTTCTCGAGCTTCTCTTTGAAGTCATCTGTGCAGCTCTTTTATTTAGTCATTTCTTCTATTTGCTTTAGCTACTTACTCTCTGTTCAAGAGAAAGTTTAATAGTCTCTTCTGACATCCATTTAGGTCTTTTCTTCCTTTCCTGTCTTTTTAATGACTTTTTGCTTTCTTTATGGATGTTGTTCTTGATGTCATCCCACAGTTCCTCTGGTTTTCAATTAATGATGTTCAATGCATCCACTCTATTCTTTAGATAGTGTTTAAATTCAGGACTGATATAATCAAGGTCATATTTTGGCTCTTGTGAACTTGTTTTGTCTTCAGCTTCAACTTGAACTTGCATATGAGCAGCTGATGGTCTGTGACACAGTCTGCTCTTGGCCCTGTTTTGGCTGAAGATACTGATCTTCTCCATTGTCTCTTTCCACAAATGTAATCAATATGATTCTTGTGTATTCCACCTGGTGAATTCCATGTGTATAGCCATCATTTGTGTTGTTGGAAAAAGATATTTGCAATAAATAAGTTATTGGTCTTGCAAAATTCTATCATGTGATCTCCAGTGTCATAACTATCACCCAGGCCATATTTTCCAACTGTGGGTGATTCTTTTTTGTTTCCAATTTTTGCCTTCCAATCACCAGTGATAATCAACACATCTTGATTGCTTGTTTGGTCAATTTCAGACTACAGAAGTTGGCAAAATCTTCAATTTCCTCATCTTTGGCTTTGGTGATTGTTGCATAAATTTGAATAATAGTAGTATTAACTGGTCTTCCTCCTAGGTGGATGGATATTATCCTCTCACTGTAGCATCATATAAGGACAGATCTTGAAACATTCTTTGTGATAATGAATGCCACACCTTTCCTCTTCAATTTGTCATTCCTGGCATAGTAGATCATATGGTTCTCTGCTTCAAAATGGTCAAAACTAGTCCATTTCATCTCACTAATGCCTAAGATATCAATCATTATGTGGTCCATTTCATTTTTGACAACTTCTAATATTCCTAGATTCATACTTTGTACAGTCCATATTCTGATTATTAATGGATGTTTGCAGCTGTTTCTTCTCATTTTGAGTTGTTCCACATCAGAAAATGGAGTTCCCAAAATCTTTACTGCCTGTATCATTAAGGTTGGCTCTACTCTGAGGAGTCAGCTCTTCCGCAGTCCTATTTTGAGTGCCCTCCAATCTGAGGGGCTCATCTTCCGATACTATCTCAGACAATATTTCAGGGCTATTCATAAAGTTTTCCAGTAATATATCAGACAGTGTTTCACTGTTATTCATAAGGTTTTCACTGGCCAATTCTTTGAGAAGTCTATGATCTCTTCTTTCTTCTGAGTCTGTCTTTGGACACTCTGCTGAAACCTGTCCACCATGGGTAACTCTGCTGACATTTGAAACACCAGTGGCATAGTCTCCAGCCTCACAGCAACATGCAAGCCAACACCATATGACAAACTGACAGAGAAGTTCATCTTCCTTAGTTGTTCGAAACCACTCTGCTTGCTTCCTAGTCTCTCTTAACTGTTCCAAACTCCCACCAGCTCACTTTCTGGTCTCCCTTCCTTATTATGCTAAATCCAAACTCACTGCCATTGAGTAGGATCCAACTCATAGGGACCCCTCCTTGGGTTTCCGAGGCAGTATCTCTACAGAAGTAGATTGTCCAACCTTCCTTCCAAGGAGTGGCTGGTGGGTTTGAACTGCCAGCCTTTTGGTTAGCAGTCAAATACCTTAGGCACTATGCTACCAGAGCTCCCTATTAGGTGGTGGAATATTTTGGAAAAGGATATCAATAATGGTGGCACACAATGAAAAAGCAATCAATGTCTCTGAGCTGTAAATGTGGAAGTTGCTATGTTGGCAAATATCTTGTTGTGTATGTTTTCACTACAATAAAATTGAAAAAAAAAATAATAGCTTCTACATCAAAATATACTATGTATTTAACAATTAAAAAAATAAAATAAAATCTAACCCCAATGAAAATTAGGCTTTAACTGGACTGTAAATGTTTATTTAGATGTTTTTAAAAGGAAATACAGAATTAATATTTAAAGTAGTGCACCATAAAGATAAGGTAGGTTTTATTTTCATTACATTTAATATTATACAAATGGAGAAAGATGTATGGAACGATTATTTATTTATTATCTCAAATATCTATTCTCCATTGTATGCATCAATTACAACAGAAATTTATTGGCCTCTGATTGCAATAAGTTCCTTTTCTTTCCTTTTCAGACACTTTCTAAAATACATGTTTTAACATAGGATAGTTTTTTTCCACAAGTATGTTTGTTATTTAGTGGTCAAAATATTAATTTTTAATCATTTAAGATAAGAAAGGACAATGAATATATAATTACGTCTTTCACAATTTCCTACATTATTACCTTCATGAGAACTTTTTGTTTTTCCATGTGGATCTGTATTATTGTTAGTAATCACTTTCCTTCAGCATGAAAAGCTCCCAGTGCTATTTACTGTGAGGCAAAAACAATACCTGCTAACCATGTATACTTTTAGTTATTTGTCTCTTTGAAAATGCCTTTATTTTACCTACATTTTAGAAAAATAGTTTTTCTGGGTGTATGATTTTTGTAAATACTTTTATTTGTTTGCTTTTCTTCTTTTACTACTTAGAATATGTCATGCCCCTGCTTTTGCCAGCCACAGTTTTGGATGACAGTTTTGTTGATTATTATCTGGACTCCTTTTTGATGAGTTATTTTTATTTTTCTGTTTCCAAGACTTTCTCTTTCTCTTACCTTTGAGTATGTTTACTATTATATGTTTGAGTTTGGGAGCTCTAGTGGCATAGTGCCTAAGGCATTTGACTGCTAACCAGAAGCCTGGAGGCTCAAACGCACCAATCCCTCCTTGGGAGGAAGGTTGGGCAATCTACTCCTATAGATATACTGCCTTGGAAACCCAAGGAGAGGTTGCTATGAGTCAGATCCAACTCAACAGATTTGTCAATAATCCAAATTCAAATTAATTCAGGTTATTTGATGTATAGAATGTTTTTCATAAAATATAAGAAATTGAAAAGTGTTAATTTTGATAAGTTTTTACTTTTTTTTTCTTTTTCCCATTACTCTGTTGGTCTTTTTACACATATGTAGAGGTGTACCACATTTTTTTGAGACTTTTCAGTTTCCCCTATTATTTTTTTCACTCACTATGTTTTTCAGACTCATAATCTCTAGGAATCTAACTTTAGCTTGCTTATTCTTTTCTTTAAATTTTTATTTTCTGTAAGTTTAAATGTATTGTTCCCTTTGAAGACTAAGATGTACCTGACCCAAGCTATGGTATTTTCAATTGCCTCAGATGCATACAAAAGCTGGATAAAGAATAAGGAAGCCCAAGGAAAAGTTGATGTCTTTGAATTGTGGTGTTGGAGAACAATACTGAAAATAATATACGTTGCCAGAACAATGAACAAATCTGTCCTGGAAGAAGTGCAGCCAGAATATTCCTTAGAGGTGAGAATGGCCAAACTGTAAGGCCACAGTAAGGAGAAGAGGATGCACAAAAGTGAGATTAAAGAGAAGTTTTTATTCTGAGTTTCTGGGTGAGGTTTACAGGCCCCCAAGAGGGGCCTGGGCGAAGTTCACGGGTCCCTGGGAGGGGCCCGAGAAGTCACACTGCTTGGCTGGGGAGGGGAGGGTTTATAGTCTTGTCGAGGACCTAAGTGGGGACACTAAGGAAATAGTGGG
>NW_006921697.1:1723290-1725942 GCF_000298275.1 Orycteropus afer afer
TGTAATGTTTGTTTTGCTTGTACTGGTAGGATGGGGGTGTTATAAGGGGATTGAGTGGAGATTAAGAGTTTTTTAGATAAAAATGTTGTATAAGACGTTTTAGGCTGTGTTGGTGTGTGTGGGAGATAGGAAATTGGGGTTTAGATGGGAACTGTGTAGGGTTTTTTAAACCTACTATAATAGGAGGGTGATGAGAGGTAATGGATGGGGAAGTGGTATTTTATATGCATGGATTAACAAGGTCAGGGGACATGAGGAAAGTTGGTGTCTGTGAGGAAGTAGTGGTCAGTGATAGTAGAAGTTAGGCAGAGTGATTTTGAGTCTAGGTTAAAGTGGTTTTAATTTTTGTGAGGAAATTTCGCCCTAAAAGGAGGGTAGGGCAGGTTGGTATAAGAAATGAGTGTGAAAGAATTTTGTTATTTATTAAACAGGCAATGGGGCCTGTTGTGGGGGGGTTTGAGGGTTGCCCGTTAATTCCCATAACAGAGACTGGGGAAGGGAAACATGGTCCTGAGAAGGAGGGGAGTACAGAATAGGTAGTCCCAGTATTAATTAAAAAGGAGATTGACTTACCCGCTACCTTGATAGTGACTCTGGGCTCAGCGAGTGTGATTGGGGTTGTTGAATTCGGATTTCTTCAGTCGTTAGTGGCCAGGTCCAAGATTGTCGACAGCGGGTTAGTGCATGGGGAGGATGGCCTTCCATGCTTTGACACAGAGGAACAGTCACTCTTCTTCCAATGTCTTTTTAAACCACACGCTGGACATGGGCCAGGGGCCGGTTGGGGCTGAGGGCAGGATTTGGCTAAGTGCTTTTTCTTACCGCACTTGAAGCAGGATCCGGGAGCCGCCGAGGAAAGAGGTCTTCTGTCACTATGTGCTGGCCTCAGGGCCGCTAGCAAGGCACTGGCCTGCAAGGTGGCTTTTTGGCAGGTTCTGGTTTCCCTATCTGCCTCCGCTTTTTCCGCCTGGGTGTTAAAGACTTTAAAGGCCATATTTATTCAGTCTCTGATGGGAGTTTGGGGTTTCTCTTTAGTTTTTTTTAGTTTCTTTCTAATGTCAGGAGCTGACTGGGTTATGAAATGAGTGGCTAGGACCGTGGCCCCAGCCGGAAAGGAGAGGTCTAGACGGGTAAATTGGGTAAGGACTTTGGTTAATCGGTTTAGGAAGGTGGATGGGTTCTCATCTGGAAGTTGGGTAATGTTTTGGAGTTTGTTAAAATTAACTGCTTTATGAGAGACAGTTTATAGACTTGTCAGGAGGCACTGGAGTATTTTATTTTTGTGGGATCTCTGGTGCATTTGGACTGGGTGTCTGGAGAGGAAAGGGAGGGAGAGGCAGAGGAGGATGTCTGGGGAGGTAGGTGAGACGGGAGGACAGGGAATTGTAGGGGTAAAGGGAAGGGAGGGTGGTGCTACCTGGGGGAGAGGGGGTTGTGTTGCAGCATAAGGAGGGGGTCTGGGGGGTAGGGGCAAGTTTTTCAGTGGGTTAGAAAAGGAGGAAGAGGAAACTGAGTGGTTTCAAAGGGGGAGAGAGATTTGAGTTTTTTGCGAGTAAGGAGGATTTAAGTGGTATTACATTTCGAGTACAATAAGGGCTGGGAGCACAAACAAAAAAGTGTTTGGACATAGGGGAGTTCCGGCCATTGGTCTGTGTGTTGGTAAAAATTGTCTAAGTTTGTAAGGATATTAAAGTCAAAAATTCTGTGCTCTGGTCAGTGAGAGCTATTGTCTAGTTGGTACTGGGGCCATGCTGTGGTGGAGTAAAAAATGAGGTGTCTGGGACAGAGGTCCTGGTCTAATAATAAGGTCTTAAGTTTCGTTAATAAATACCCCAGAGGGGTTGTTGGATTGATTTTGGAGTCCTGATCGCTCATTGGTTCTGAGTTCTTCGGATAGGGTTCCCGGAACCCTATGCCAGTGGGACTGTTTTACGTAGGTGGACGTCTCCGCCTGACGTTAGACAGTCAAAGAGGAATGACCCTCCGAGGAATGACCTTCAAGGGAGATAGGATGTCAGGCGTCCCCGAGTAACCAAACTCCCAGACTGTGAGGAGTTTCTGACGTGGTACCACGATTTTCCCTGTGCCAGTGATGCAGAAAACTCCAGTGCAGAACTCAGACCTTTGGGCTAGTCAGTTCCCCAAAAGCAATCCACAGGAGATATAAAAAGAGGAAAGTAATCACACTAGACTGGAGACATGTCTCAAGGACCAGTCAGATGTCCGGTTGTCTGCTCCCCTTTTGGGGATTTAAGTGAGTCTTTGGCTAAGGTGTCTCCGTATAAACCCCGGAGCGGAGGGCAGAACCACACCGTTTTGCCGATCCTACTTCACACGGAAATCAACTGAGGGCCCACTCAGGCTCCACTACCTAGATCTTGGAGCATCACAGAAACATTCACACAACTTCTCAGTCAGACGCAGACAGATTACAACAGAACTAATTCAAATTGTCTGGTAGTAGGCACTGGTTTATCGCCCAGAGTTAAAAAATTAAAATGGACCACAGGATGGAGGACAACAGAATACAAAATGTATGTCCTCTGGTGGGCATTGAGTAAAGGGTAAGATGTGACTTACCAGTGGTGGATGCAGGGGACCAGAATTCCCTGGTCCAGAGGGAAGAGGGAGAAGGGGAGTAAGAATTCCCTC
>NW_006921697.1:1726321-1727685 GCF_000298275.1 Orycteropus afer afer
ATTAGCATGGGTCTGCACTTAATTAGCATGAGGGGGCTTCACAAGAGGAAGCTTGCCACTGCATGGGACTTTCCAGTCTGGGCGGGTTCTGTTACTTCCGTTGTCTTATCAGGCTGTCTCATCAGGGCTTGACACCCGGAGGAAGCTGCTAACTGAAATGTTGGTGGCTTGAGTTTGCTTCGGCCTAACACAAACTTCAATTCACCTACTTTGGTCATGTTTTCAAAAGGGACTAGTCTCTGAAGAAGGATATCATGCATAGTAAAGTAGAGGGTCAGTGAAAAAGGGGGAAGACCCTCACCAAAATGGATTGACAAGGTGAATGCAATGATGGACTCAAGCATAGCAAAGATTGTAGGAATGGTACAGGACCAAGTAGTGTATTGTTCTTGTTGGACATAGTGTTGCTATGAGTGGGAGCCAACTCAATGGCACCTAGCCACAAGAACAACAATAATATTCCCTTTTATGATTACACGCTAAAGATGTGACTTCTATGAATCAAAGGCAGTCTCTAGTGTTTTTATTCTTCTAGTTCCATGTGTGGACACAAAGAGTTTCTCAGTAAATTCTACTGTTGATTTTCTTTCAAATGTCCTGCTTCACAAGCATTGGTCCCACAGACATCTCTGATGGTGTCTATATAAATAACTCATAGAATTATTGTATACCTAATATTCAGATTGGGAGCTCTGGTAGCATAGTGCCTAAGGCATTTGACTGCTAACCAGAAGGCTGGTGGTTTAAACCCACCAGCTACTCCCCAGAAAGAAGGTTGAGCAATCTACTTCCGTAGTGATACTGCTTCGGAAACCCAAGGAGGGGTCGCTATGAGTCAGGTCTGACTCCACGGCAATGGTTACTTGTTTTGTTTTAATACTCAGCTTACTATAATAAAGTAGGCTTTCTTTACTCTTCTGAATTTGTGTGTTTTCCTTTAAATTTTCCTGAAAATTACTAGTCTCAATGATTTCTTTTATATTTTGGTTACTTCACTGCTAAAATAGATTGGTAGGTTCAAAGTGACAAATATAGACCTCACACACCGTTTGTGTGCAGGGAGATTAATATTTTATGCTATACATCTTTGAAAAACCTATGTGAGAGGAATTATTGTTCTCATACTTAAAATAAGGGAAATGTGTATTAGAAAGTCTGAACATTGAGTCCACATTACTCAACAGTAGGTAAGATTTGAACTGACCCTAAAACTCCCTCCACTTAGTCAAGTTGCAGAGAAGATTTGTTCATTAAAAAGGAGATATCTGGAGGCGGGGCAAGATGGCGGACTAGGCAGAAGGATTGCACAGACCCTCTTCAACAAAGAAAAGGGAAACCAATTAACACAGACACAGAAGATAATC
>NW_006921697.1:1751092-1751697 GCF_000298275.1 Orycteropus afer afer
CTTCCTTCTGAGGAGTGGCTGGTGGGTTTGAACCACCAGCCTTCTGGTTAGCAGTCAAGTGCCTTAGGCACTATGCTACCAGGGCTTTAGGTACCATGTAGCTTTAGGACAGATAATGTTTGAAAAATGGTGCTGTCAAGTCTCTTACTTGAAAAAATGTGTGTAATGAGTAGTATCTGTCTGTAGAAAGATGATCAGATTTCTTTCTATATTTGCAGTCTCTTTAGCAGACAGTCAGTAATGTGCATTATATTTGATTTAATGCTTAGTCAATTATAAACTTCTCTTGTTCATCTGCATTTGTGGGGACGTTTTGACATTACCCGATTTCTTTTAACTACATTTCCCCAACAGAAGTGAAGCTGGACAGGAAAGTCACAGCTTCCAGAGCTGTTGATCTTTCTCCCCACTATCTGTCTGTGGGTAAGATAAGTCATATTGGGAATCTATTCCCAGTTAGACTTTCCAAAATAACTATTCCTGTTTTTTTCTAAAGAAAACATTAAGATCCAGACGTGCATGATGACTATAAACGCAGCCAGCCCTTCTTCTGGTGTGACTGAAAAGATGGTAGCGTGGTCAGCTCCTTCTCATGTGTTCACAGG
>NW_006921697.1:1751877-1772463 GCF_000298275.1 Orycteropus afer afer
GCTGGTGGGTTTGAACCGCCAGCCGTCTGGTTAGCAGGCAAGTGTCTTAGCCACTATGCTACCAGAGCTCTCTAAGAGAGAATAGTCCTGTCTAAATAGGAATCTCAGGAGTTGCAGTAGTCCTTTTACAAATAAGAAATTTTCTAACAATGGGCCATGGATTCTATTTCTCTACCCAAAGTTAAAGGTCAGTGTGTCTCTACACCATTGTTATAAACATTCTGAGGACTTCTACCACAGATTTATTCCAATACCTTTCTGCTCATCATGGATGAAGCTACTTTTATCATCTTGGACTTTTGCTTACAAGTGAGTAAATTTTCCAGTCGTGAGTTGAGCACTTTAAATATCCTTGAAATGTAGTTATTTTTAAGCTGAAAATGAGGAATGGATTATATTGTTTTAGTGTGTAATACCTAAAATATCAAATAAGAAAGGGCATATTACATATTACAAATGTGGAGACTGTATAGTGGATTAGAATGGGTATTAGACATTAGCTCTTTGTTCATAAAAAAGTTGATACCATTGACAATCTCCCTCCGTCCAGTTTAGGTTCCCTGATTGTTAAATGAAATGTGCAGGTTCTTCCAGGGTTGGAGTTCCTTGAAGATCAGGGTTGTTTTCTAGGTCTGAGTCACCTACAGTCAATAAATATGTAATAAGATTACTAATTAATAACTCCAGGGACAAGTTATCCTCCTTAAAGCCAAAGGAGTCCAAAAATTTTAGAATAAAGTACCTGCAGGTATTGGGCAAAGTCCTGATATTTGAGAATATTTAAATTTCTTCATATTTAAATAACTTCATGCAATGCATTATCTTCTAAAAGAATAATGTGATTCTTTTATAAATATTTTAACAAATGTGAAGTCTTCAAGAACAGTATTAAACAAACAAAGAGAAAAAACAGTTGAGATCAAGTCAGTTCTGACTCATTTTGACCAATGTGTTAGAATAGTACTACTCCATAAGTTTTCCTTCATTGTAATCATTATAGAAGCAGACCAGCATTTTTTCCATGATTCCAATGGGCAGGTTCAGATCACCAATGTTTAGGTTAATCCTTGTGTTTTGTTGTCTTACCAGGTGCCATCAAGTCCATTCCTATTCATCAAGACCTCATGCACTACAGAATGAACCACTGCCCACTCCTATGCTATCCTCAAAATCATTGCTATGTTTGAGCCCGTTGTTGTAGCCATTGTCTCTATTAATCTTATTAAGGGTCTTCCACTTTTTCACTGACCCTCTACTTTACCAAGCATGAGGTCCTTCAACAGGGAGTGGTCCCTCTTGACAACATGTCTAAAGTATTTGAAATGAAGTCTCACCATCCTCATTTCTAAGGAGCATTCTGACTGCTCTTCTAAGACAGGTATGTTCATTCTTCCAGTAGCCCATGGTACATTTAGTATTCTTCACCAATACCATAATTCTAATGCATCATTTTTTCTTCAGTATTCCTTATTCATCATTCAGCTTTCACATGCTTATTAGGTGATTAAAATTACCACGATTTGACTTGGGTTAGGCACACCTTTGTCCTCAAAGTGACATTTTTTATTTTTAGTAATTTAAAGAGGTTTTTCACAGCATATTTTTCCAATGCAAAACATCATTTTATTTATTTATTTATTTATTAACTGTGATGTGGGTGAAACTTTACAGAGCAAATTGGTTTTCCATTCCAAAATTCATACACATTTTGCATGTGTGTGTGTGTGTGAGACATTCATTATAATCCTCAAAATGTGATTCTTTCCTATCTTTTCCTGCCTTCTTAGCTTTATCCCTGGGCAAATTTTTCCCTTTTGATCTCCTATGGTTGATTGTTCTAATGATTCCATGTCTCGTTGGTTGTACTATTCACCTTAAAATTTTGTCTATAGTTTGGCTGAATGTTTTGCATGGGCATGAGCTCAGGTCCAGGCTTGAATGGTTTCTAAAAGCCATAGTCTCAGGAGTTCCATCATTCTTTATCAGACCAATAAGCCTGGTCTTTTTTTTTTTTTATGATTTTCAGTTTTGTTCTACATTTTCCTCCCATTCTATTCAGGACCCCCTCCTGAGATCCCTTTCAGAGCGGTCAGCAATAGTAGACAGCAACCACCTAGTTCTGATCCCAGAGTCCTAGTGGCTTGGTCTCACATCGTCCATTAATCATTTGGATTAATTGTTTCTTTGCATCTTTAATTTTCTTCACTCTTCTTGTTCAGGACTGAGAGAGACCAACAGTTGCATCTTAGATGGCTGCTCACAAGCTTTTAAGAGGCCAGCTTCTATGCACAACAGTAGGATGTAGAACACTGTCTTTGTGGCTATGTTATGCCAATTGATTTTTGTATCCCCTGAGACTATGCTCTTGAGCCCCCATGCACAGTGAGTAATTCCTTCAAGGGTTTGGTTATGGCTAAGAAATTTTCATAATTTTGCTACCTGCATGCTCTGTTATAGTCATGGATATATTTGCAGCACATATATGTACATATACAGAAATATCTTCTGGGAAACCTATATATATTCATGTGGGTGGTCCCACCTCTGTTCAGCTAGAGTGTCTATGTATTCACTCATCAATTTTCATTAGTACTGTTATTGCAGGATTGTGTATGTAATAGTCTTTACCTTTGTTACCTTTAACTCTTGTGCTCTTCACAGTGTCTTCTTCTGCCTTGATCATTTTGTTTTGATCTCCCTTTTATGGCATATTGCCTTTCTCTTCGCCCAATTGAATACCTGTCTAGTCAGTGACTTAGCCTTCCTTTCTCTCCCACTGCTGATAATTTTCAGAGAATGATTCTTCCAGTGTGTGAACCTTTTCTTGACCTTTACTGTGATTCCTATGTATTCCATTTAGTGAGGTCCATGTGCACAAGGTACCATAGACTGCCAAAAGAACAGATCTGTCCTGGAGGAAGTGCAGCCAAGATGCTCCTTGGAAGTGAGGATGGCCAGACTTCGTCTCACCTACTTTGGTCATGTTGTCAGAGGGGACCATTCCCTGGAGAAGGATGTCATGCTTGGTAAGGTGGAGGGTCGACGAAAGAGGGAAAGACCTTCGATGACATGGATTGACACGGTGGCTGCAACAATGGGCTCAAATATAGCAAGGATCACGGAGATGGCACAGGATCAGGCAGTGTTTCATTCTGCTGTGCATGGGGCTGCTGAGTCGGAAGCGACTCGATGGCACCTGACAACAACAACAGGGTTGCACAGGTGATGATTGTAACTCCTGTCATTAAATTGTACACTTGTAAAAGGTTGAATTGGCAAAAGTTGTGTGAAACATATGTTTACAACAAAGACAAAAAAGAGTAACTACTGAAGCTGCATATGTGCAACCAAAAAAATATGATTTGGTTCCAAAGTTTGGTGGTTTGTGGATAGGTTTTATGAGAAATCTGCATTAATTGGCCTTCTAATCTGTTTGATATTAGTTAAGAAAATCAGTCTTGAAGAAAATTTGAAACATTTTCTTGCATTATTCCTTCTTAATAGCAAAGAATGTAACATTAGGCAACAAAGTCAGTGACTCAATATACAAAAATAATTTGGTTCATATACTTAAATTTAATGATCTAACCTAAGATGAAACTTCAATAGTGCATAATATTTGATAGTTACTACTGCTTTAACAAGCTTCAGAGTCTTGATATCATTTTCATCTTTTCTTCTTTTCCTGTCTTTTTAATGACCTTTTGCTTTCTGCATATATGTTGTTCTTGATGTCATCCCACAAGTTGTTTGGTCTTCAGTCTTTGGTGCTCAATACATCAAGTCTATTCTTCAGATGGTCTCTAAATTAAGGTGGCATATAATCAAGGCCATATTTTGGCTCTCATGGACTTGTTTATTTTTTTTTTTTCACCTTCAACTTGAACTAGAATATGGGCAATTGATGGTCTGTTCCCTAGCCTTGTTTTGACTCATGATCTTGAGCTTCTCCAGTACCTCTTTCCAGAGATGTAGTTAATTTGATTCCTATGTATTCCATTTGGTGAGGTCCATGTGTACAGTTGTCATTTATGTTGTTTAAAAAAGGTATTTGCAATGAACAGTCTTTGGTCTTGTAAGTTTTGGTCATGCTATCTCCAGCATCATTCTAACCACTGAAGCCTACTTATGATGATAAGAAGCTTTCCTCCCAGAATTTCACATATCATCCTGAGCCCTCCTCAGATTTGCCATTAATGTTCTTATTTCTACTAACAGTCATTTCAAGTCAATCTAAACCAATAAATAAGTAAAAAACAAACTCACTGCCATTTAATATATTCCAACTCATAGAAACTCCCATTGAGCTTCTGAGTTTGTGAATCTTTACAAAAGTAGCTTGCCCCATCTTCCTTCCTTAAAGTGGCTGGTGGGTTTGAATCACTGACTCCCTGATGAGCATCCAAATGCCTTACCCACTAAGCCACCAGTGCTCCTTTCAAGTCAAGCCCTACACATTCTGAAACAAATAAAAATCCCTGTGATTCTACACTAATCCAAGTGTAAAACCAAATCCACATTATACGTACTTGTTAAAGCAGCACTGCACACTTGGTACGAAAATCCTCTTTTAAGTAGCTAGGATTGTTGATGGCAGTAAGAAGTGTTGTTATAATAAAAATACTGTCAGTGGGTAGTCTTAAGGAACAGAAATGTATTTTCTCACAGTCTGTGATTCTAGAAGTCCATATCCATAGCTTTAGCTCTAGGATAAGGATCTCTGTTGTCTCTGGAGGTGAACTCTCATCTCAGCTTCTTACCCCAGAAATTTCTTAGTTTCCTAACAATCTCTAGATAATGTATACCTTTCCCTTGTTTTGTGCTAGCCTGTTTCCATATTTAATCTGTTCTTTTTATATCTCAGTGATCATTATATTGAAGATACACCTACACTGATATTGGTCATTAACATAATAAAGAAAAGTGTAATTGCAATTAAGAGTACCTCCAAGGTAGAAGAATTCAAAATGGAGTCTCATCAGTGATCAGCACATTATTTCCCTCTAGCATCTTAGTGCTTGAAAAACTAGGTAGAGTTTGAATTAGGGATTCTGGTGCTCTGAACAGCTCACTGAGTCAGAGTGCACCAAAGTCAGAGGAGTAGAAAGAATGAGAAAGGAGAAAAGTACAGAGGAAAAAAAATAACAAGATCAGATGATCTATCTTGCAGAGCACTGCCAATCATCTGAGAAAGGACATCTGAGACTTCCCTGGTGGAGTGACCGGCAGGCAAGAATGCCATCCAAGACCTCCCTGGGTTAAGGAAGAAGACACACCACACCAGCATACCAGTGACCACACCAACTTACCAGTGATCACCCAAAGGATCTAACTTCAGCATCTAATTTTATTGGTAACTTGGATTAGGTGAAAACAGGCATATCCAGCACCACTGAAACCCAAGCATAGAGTCCATTGATGTTGCAACAGGGTGGGCCTTGGGAGGTGCCCCCACAGTGGGTCACTGAATAGGCTTGGGTCAGCTGAGTGGCACTGAGAGGCCTGCACTTGTCTTTAGCAGTAATATTGGGACCATAGATTACTAGCAAACACTCTCCCAACTCCAATGCCACTGAAACCGAGCAGATCTTTGGCACTGCAGGTGGGTGGACCCACAGAGGAACTCCTGAGGCAGATTGTGGTCTGGGACAGTTGGACCCATGCTGAAGGTGGACAGGGCCAGAGAGAGAAGCCCCTGAAGTGGATGGCAGAGCTGGAAAGTTGTCTTGGGTTGGCTTTTTGGCACCGAAGGGCCTCAAGAGTGGGGTTTTTGTGTGTCTCACCCTGGCAGAAAGTGGCGACCCCTAACAACTAGAGTCTTTGCTGAAATTGAGCTGCGGGTCTGTAAATAACAGTACAATATCATCAGTAGCAGCCCGCTCAAAGCCCTAGAAGCTGCCCTTAGCAACAGCGAACTTACCTTCTTCCTCTTCTACCTCCTCCACCAATAACTTCACACATCCAATAGAAGAAACCACATCAGCCAACATAAAACCTCCTAGTTTGAACTGTAAGTCCTCTTTATGACAAACAGAAACCCATACCAACATCCCACACAGTGATTCCACCATCACAAAGAAAACTGCAGAGCAACCCAGTATACCTGAATTAACAATGAAAAAAAAAAAAAAAAAATAAAGAGCCAAAATCAGTATCTTATCCCAACATTTCCAACAATTAGGGAAAGAGCAGCACAAAAAATATATATATATATATATATATATATATAGCAGCTTCACCTTTCCAAATTATTGAACCATAAAAGCAAGGCAAAACATATCAATACATAACCAACAGTTAAAGATAAACTCAATATGGCTAGGAAACAACAGGCAACCTTAAATCAAACAAATAGGACAAGGCATTAGAGGCAAAACCACAAGCAAAGGTCTCATTAAACATGGAGGAAGAGGAGGCAATAGAATTATCTGAGAAGATATTTAGAAAATATGTTTATAGAGCTTTACAAGAGCCTAAGGAAACCCCAAACAGAAACAAGGAGAATACAGACAGTTCCCTGGAAAAACTCAGGAAAATCATTCAAGAACAAAATAATAAGATTAATGTACAATCAGAATTCATACAAAAACAGCAGTTAGAAATCCAGAAGATGAATACCAAAATTACAGAATTTCACAACACAGTAGAAGTACAAAAAAGTAGGTTAGACCTAGTTAAAGAATGCATATCCCAACTAGAAGAGAAATCCCTGGACACCAGCCTGTATGAAGAAAAATTAGAACAAATATTTAAGAGAAATGAAGAGAACCTAAGAATTATATGGGCTGATATGAGAAGCAACCACATAAGACTCATTGGAATTTCAGAACAAGAAAAGATGAAAAAAAAAAAAACACTGAAAAAATTGTGGAAGACCTGCTAACAGAAAACCTCCCCCATGTCATGAAAGAAGAAAAGATATTTATCCAAGAAGCTCATAGAACCCCACACAAGATAGATCCCAAGAGAAAAACACCAAGGCATATTATAATCAAACTCTCCAAAACCAAAGACAAAGAAAAAATTTTGAGAGCTGCCTGGGACAAAAGAAACATTACTTATTATAATCAAACAGTTAGGCTGAAGTCTGTTTACTCAGCAGAAACCAGGCAGGCAAGAAGGTAATGGGACAGCATATATAAAACACTGAAGAAAAAGAACTTCCAACCAAGAATCCTATGTCCAGCTAAATTATCCATCAAATATGAGGGCAAAATCAAGTCATTCTCAGACAAACACAAATTAAGGGATTTTGTAAAATCAAGACTAACTCTACAAGTAATGCTTAAGGAAGTTCTTCCAATAGAGAACCCACAACAGAGATCAACAAAATCAAGATACATGGCATCAACACTAAAACCAACTCAGAAAGAAAAATCAAAATAAGAACATAAAACATTATACTCTAAAAATCAAGGAAGTCAATCAGCACACAACAACAGTAACTAACCTATTAGAGGGAATAAAACTTTTGGGTACAAATTTCCAAATGGAGAGGAAATCAGGACAATGTCTTCAGAGTATGCATTGTTCTAAAAATGTAGAGGCAAGAATATACTCCAAGGTAACCACAGAGAAAAGTAGGAATCTCTCTAAGCAAATCCAGAAGGAAGGAAAACATATGAGTTTAATAAGCACAAAACCAACAATAAAGAAGAAGAGCATTAGCCAACAAACTGAACTCAGCACAGAAAATTATATGGACCAAGGAAACACTAACAACACAACAAAAAAACACAATAGAGTGACAGCAATCAATTCATATCTATCACTAATTACACTCAATGTGAATGGACTAAATGTACCTATAAAGAGAAAGAGAGTGACAGACTGGATAAAAGAAGAAGGCCCATCGATATGCTGCCTACAAGAGACCCAACTTAGACACAAAGATAAAAACAAATTAAGAGTTAAGGGATGGAAAAAATATAACAAGCCAATGGAAACCAAAAAAGAGCAGGAGTGGCAATATTAATTTCTGACAAAATATCCACTAAGGTGAGAAAAATCATAAGAGATAAAGAAGGACATTATATGATGCTGAAAACAAAGAAGATGTTGCAATAATAAATATTTGTGCACCCAATGAAAGTGCTCCAAAATATGTGAAGCAAATATTAACTAATTAAAAGGGATAATTAACAACTCTACAATAGTAGTAGGAGCTTTAACACACCACTTTCAAAGAGGGACTGGCCAACTAGAAAAAAACTCAACAAAGATACAGAAGAACTCAACAATACAATCAACCAACTGGACCTCATAGACATATACAGAACATTTCACCCAACAAAAGCACAATTCACATTCTTCTCCAGTGCACATGGATCCTTCTCCAAAATAGATCATATGTTAGGACATAAAACAAGCCTCAATAAATTCAAAAGTATTGAAATACTACAAAGCATCTTCTCAGACCACAATACCATAAACTTAGAAATTAATAATAGGAAGAGTAAGGAAAAAGTATCACACATATGGAAGCTGAACAACTCACTGCTCAAAAACTACTGGGTAATAGAACAAATGAAAACTGAAATTAAAAAATTCCTAGAAACAAATGAGAATGAAGATACGTCATACCAAAACCTATGGGATACAGCAAAAGCAATACTCAGAGGACAGTATATAGGAATAAATGCATGCATTAAAAAAGAGGAAAGAAACAAAACCAACACTCTAACTCATCAACTCCAACCACCAGAAAAAGAACAACAAAAGAATACTACAGTATCTAGACACAAGGAAATAATAAAAATCAGAGCAGAAATAAATGAAACAGAAAACAAAACAACAACAACAAAAAAAAAAACATTAAAAAAATCAACAAAATAAAAAGCTGGCTCTTCAAAACGATTAATTAAGTTGATAAATCATTGGCAGATCTAACAAAAGAAAAGAAAGAGAAGATCCTAATCACAAGAATTGTAAATGAAAATGTTGTCACCACAACAGAACCAACTGTAATAAAAAAGATACTGATAGAATATTATCAAAAAAAATTGTATTCCAATAGATTTAAAGACCAAGGAGAGATGGATGATTTTCTGAAATCACAAGATCTACCTAAACTGTCCCACTCAGAAATAGAAAATTTGAACAGAACTATAACAAATGAAGAAATTGAAAAGGTCACAAAGAAAAGCCCTGGCCCTGATGGCTTCATTAGAGAATTTTATCAAATATTCAGAGAAAAGTTGACACCTATGCTACTCAAGCTATTCCAGAACGTAGAAAAAGATGGAATACTCCCAAACTCATTTTATGAAACAAGCATAACACTAATACCAAAAACACACCACTAGAAAGGAAAACTACAGACCAATATCCCTCATGAACATAGATGCAAAAATCTTTAACAAAATCCTAGCCAACAGAATCCAACAAAGTATCAAAAAATTAATATACCTTGACCAAGAGGGATTCATACCAGGTTTACAAGTGTGGTTGAACATCAGAAAAACAATCAATGTAATCCACCACATAAACAAACAAACAAAAAAAGAACCATATGATTATATCAATCAATGCAGAAAAGGCATTTGATAAAATCCAACATCCATTTCTGTTCAGAACTTTCAGCAAAATAGGGATAGAAGAGATATTCCTCAACATAATAAAGGGTGTATATGCAAAGCCAATGGCCAATGTCATTATTAATGGAGAAAAAACTCAGGCATTCCCCTTACAAACAGGAACCAGACAGAGATGCCCTCTATCACCACTTTTATTTAACATTGTATTGGAAGTCCTGACCAGGGCAATATGGCAAGAAAGAGAAATAAAAGGCATACAAATTAGCAAAGAAGAACTAAAACTATATTTGCAGATGATATGATCGTGTACATAGAAAACCCAAGGGACTCAATAAAAAAAAAAAAAAAAAAACTACTGGAACTAATAGAGAGGTTCAGCAAAGTGGCAGGACAAGGTCAACATACAAAAATCCTCTACACCAACAAAGAGCCCTCTGATAAAGAAATAAGGGAAACAATACCATTTATTATCACTAATAAAAAGACAAAATATCTAGGAACAAATATTACCAGAGACACAAAAGACCTATACTAAGAAAACCATAAAACACTGCTCCAAGAGACAACAAGGGCACTACATAAATGGAAGAACCTACCTTGTTCATAGATAGGTAGACTAAACATTGTGAAAGTGTCAATATGCCTAAAGCAATCTATACATTTAACACAATCCCTATCCAGATTTCAACAAAGATTTTAAGGACATAGAAAAACTAATTACTAATTTCATATGGAAAGGAAAGAGACCTCGGATAAGCAGAGCACTTCTCGAGAAGAAAAACAAAGTGGGGGGTCTCACACTTCCAGATCTTAAGAACTACTATACAGCCACCGTAGTCAAAACAGCATGGTATTGGTACAATGATTGACAGATAGGCCAATGAAGCAGAATCGAAAGTCCAGATATAAACCCATCCATCTATGGACAACTGATCTTTGATAAAGGTCCAAAACCCATTAAATGGGGAAGATATAGCCTTTTTAACAAATGTTCCTGGCAAACTGGATATCCACTTGTAGAAATATGAAACAAGATCCATACCTCACACCATACAAAAAAAAAAAAAAAAAACTCAAGCTGGATCAAAGACTTAAATGCAAAACCCAAAACTATAAAATTCACCAAAGATAAAATAGGGCGAATCTGGGAGCACTCATTTATGTCATAAATAGACTATCAAGCATAACCCAGAATGTGCAGGAGATAGAAGAGAAGCTAGATGACTGGGACTTTTTTAAAAATTAAATTCTTATGTGCATCAAAAGACTTCATCAAAAGGGTAAAAAGAGAACCTATATATTGGGAGAAAATATTTGCCTATGACATATCTGATAAAGGGTTTATCTCCAAAAACCTATAGAAAACTTCAACATCTCAACACCAAAAAAACAAGTAACCCAATTCACAAATGGGCAAAAGACTTGAACAGATACTTCACTAAAGAAGATATACAGGCAGCCAACCAACACATGAGAAATTGCTTGCAATCATTAATCATTAATCATTAGAGAGATGCAAATGAAAACAATGAGATATCATCTCACCCCAGCAATAATAGCAAAGTTCAACAGGTCAGAAAGTAACAAATGCTGGTGAGGTTGCAGAGAGATTGGAACTCTTGTGCACTCCTGGTGGGATTGTAAAATGGTACAACCATTGTGGCAAACGATATGGTGTTTCCTTAAAAAAATGAAAATAGATGTACCATTTGACCCAGCAATTCTATTACTAGGAATATATCGTAAAGAGGTGAGAGATAGTGTACAAAGAGACATATGTACACCTATGTTCATTGCAGCATACTTCACTATAGCAAAGAGATGTAAACAACTTAAATGCCCATCAATGGATAAGTGGATAACCAAATTATGGTGCATGCACACAATGGAATACTATGCTACATTAAAGAACAATGAGGGATACGTGAATCATCTCACAACGTGGATGAACCTGGAGGACATTATGCTGAGTGAAATAAGTCAATCGCAGAAAGACAAGTACTGTATGAGCCCATTACTGTAAAAAGACAAAGAAGGGTTTGCTTGGGAAAGGGAACTCACTTAGTAGGTTACCACGATGGGGAGGGTAGGGGAAGCATTAATTTCATGCTAGTTGGGGCTACACACTGACATGGGTAAGGGGCAGGATATACGGGAAGGATCTGTGACTACCATGATAATATTAGGAAATGGGAAGACACCAAATTGTGCATGTAAGAGATAGACAAAAGATGCTAATACCAACAACTGTGCCCATGATACTGCATTGCTATTAACACCAAATACCAGGCTACAGATAAATACATAAACACCTGAGATGATCAGACATGGGTCAGTGAACAGAGGTATACTCTAGACCAAGGTTAGATTCACTGAGACTAATCTTGTACAGACACCAGTGATACAAAATACCTACAGTCCTTACAGAAACAATAGAAGACAGACACAGAGTAATCCCTCACAGACAACCAGACACTATGGGAGAGAGGTCCAATAGATCTACCGTCTCAGGACCATAGTACTGGGGGACACCAGACTCAATTGGCACAACAAAATACATAAAAGTGTTGCTCCACATCTTACATTGGTGAGTAGTGACTGGGATCTTAAAAGCTTTCAAGTGGCCATCTAAGATGCAGCTAACAGTCTCTTAGCATCAGAAGCAAAGGAAAAAAAAAAAGGAGGGGGGACATTTGGAAGCAATCAGCCATAGGACATGATGGCCCTCGAGACCAGAAGAACTAGATGGTGCCCAGCTACCAATGCCAACCACTCAGGAATGGATCAAATCTGGAGATCCTGGATAGAGTGGAAGGGAAAACGTAGAACAAAATCCAAAAACTCAGTAATGACCAATATTACTGATCAGATGAAATCTGGTGAGACCCCCAATACTATGGCACTGGAACACATTCGGCACCTGGAATAAAATACACCCTCAGGGGCTGGCTCTCAGCCCAATAGTTAACAAGATTTACACGCAGACCACTCAACCCAGGATGATGCACCCACATGTTGTTGTTAGATAGATAATACATCCCTTAGAGCAATAGACCATGGGACACCAGAGGACCAGCTTTCAAATTGAGAAAATGCAGGACAAACAGCAGTGCATAAATATGAGGGGCACAGGGGGAGGGTTACAGGGTAAGGAGGGGAGGAGACTGGGTTAGGGTTGGACATGGTAAATGGGGAATGAAACTAACTGTATAGATAATGTTGAATGTAAAACAAGCTCTTAAAAAAAAAAAAAAAAGAGTACCTCCAAGATATACAACCAAAAAGCCAAAAAGGATCTCTGGTGGCATAGTGCCTAAGGTATTATGAAGGTTAGGATTTCAAAAAATATTTTGGACATACAATTCAATCTATCACTGGGAGTGTTTTGAGTATCTATACTTTTCAATTCAAAACTGGTTGCAACAGTATACCGACAGAACTTCCAGAAATGCAAGCTGGATACAGAAAAGGTTGTGGAACAAAGGATATCATTGCTGATGTCAGATGGATCTTGGCTGAAAGCAAAGAATACCAGAAAGATGTTCACTTGTGTTTTATCAGCTATGCAAAAGCATTTGATTATGTTGATCATAACAAACTATAGATAATATTGAGAAGAATGGGAATTCCAGAATACTTAATTGTGCTCCAGAGGAACCTGTACACAGACCAGGAAGCTGTCATTCAAACAGAACAAGGGAATATTGCATGGTTTAAAATCAGGAAGGGAATGTGTCAGGGTTGCATCATTTCACCAAACTTATTCAATCTGTATGCTTAGCAAATAATCACAGAAACTGGACTACATGAAGAAAAATGTGGTATCAGGATTGGAAGAAAACTCATCAACAACCTATGATATGCAGATGACCCTATTTGCTTGCTGAAAGTGAGGATGACTTAAAACACTTACTGGTGAAGATTAAAGACTACAGTCTGCAGTATGAATTACATCTCAAAGATAATGAAAATCCTCACAACTGGACCAATAAGCAGAATCCCAATAAATGAATAAAATATTGAAGTTATTAAAGATTTCATATTACTTGGTTCCACAATCAACACCAATGGAAGCAGCAGTGAAGAAATCAGATGATGTATTGCACTGGGCAAATATGCTTCAAAAGACCTCTTTGAAGTGCTGAAGAGCAAAGAAGTCTCCTTTAGACTAAGGTGCACCTAAGCCAAGCCATGGTATTTCAATAGCCTCATATGCATGTGAAAGCTGGACAATAAATAAGGAAGACAGAAGAAGAGTTGATCCTTTTGAGTTATGGTATTGGCAGAGAATACTGAAGGTACCATGGACTGCCACAAGAACTAACAAATCTATCTTGGAAGAAGTCATAACAGAATGCTCCTTGGAAGCGAGAATGGCCAGACTTTGTCCCACCTACTTTGGTCATGTTGTCAGAAGGAACCATTCCAGATAACAATATCATGGTTGGTAAAGGGAGGGTCAGCGAAAAGCGGAAGGCCCTCAAGAGATGGATTGACATAGTGACTGCAATGATTTTTTCAGGTATTGCAAGGAGTGTAGGCCTGGCACAGAACCAGGCAGTGTTCCATTCTATTGTACAAAGGGTCGCTATGAGTTGGAGCCAACTCAATAGCACCTAACAACAACAAAAACATACTTTTCATGCACACTACAGAAAAATCAGTAAAATATTGCTTTAGGTATCATTATCTGTGTTATGGATTTGTGCTATCCTATTGGCCATTCCTGAAAATAAACACCATTTCAAATAATTTACTGATTGAGATATACCTTATATTTTAGGTTTCAAACATATAAACACATTACTAGTGTTCTGGATTTTTAGAAATACCTGGACAACAGAGAATTCAATTTTTAACATAGCAGAATTTTGGATTTAGAAGGAATCATCACATTCTTCTAGTCCATTTTTGTCTTAAATACAAGAATCACATACTCTTCTAGGATTGTAGTTTCTGACTGAGAAAATTAATATTTCTTAGAATTTGCCAGGAATAGTTACAACAGATGTCATATCAATGGAGTCACATTTGTGCATGAGTCATGATATTTAAATTTAATAGTACCATTGCTTTCTCTGTAGAGAGAGAGAGATAAAAAGGAAATAAGAAGGAAAAAAAAATCAAATTATCTGATGTTGCCCAAAGTGTTGCTGCTCAGTGAGTGAGCATTTAGACAAGGGACATGTTGGAAAGCCTGGACTCTAGCTCTTCAAGTCGTTGAGCCCTGCCAGTGTCCTGGCCCTGCACTTGTCCTCTCCCCTCCTAGCAGCCTATTTTCTTAGTAATCACTCAGTCATCTTCTCATCCATATATGAAGAAGTGGATGAGAGTTCCATAGTTTAACCCTTAGACCTCCACTTTACATCACTTTGGGCCTCTTTTAGCAATTCATAGCAATTATATTCAATTAAGCACTTTTAATTAATTTGAATATTGGAAGATGCAAGAGCATAATCAGAAAATTGTTCAACCTAACCTACTTGCAGAATTGTTGGTTCCACAGTAAAGTTCAAGTGAGCATCTTCAAAGTTTAATAAAACAAGACCAATTTTCAATGTGTGCTGTGACTAAATTAATAGAAACACAGTGGTATGTTTTTTTTTTTTTTCATATTTTGTTACTGTTATTTCAATAAATGAAAGAGAAATCTTTACTCTTGTGCTCTTACCTCTCTGCAATGCAACACTGGCACTCATTACAATAGCTAATGTCATTGGATGAACAAACTGAATCTTCTACATTGCTATAGACAGGTCTTGGCTGTCTGAGACAGCATGGCTATAAAATATAAGAGATAAAGTCACTGCCATTGAGTCGAACCCAACGCATAGTGACCCCCTCCTTGGGTTTCCAAGGTGGTATCTATACAGAAGTAGATTGCCCAGTCTTTCTTCTGAGGAGTAGCTAGTGGGTTTGAACCATTAGCCTTCTGGTTAGCACTCAGGTGCCTTAGGCAGTATGCCACCAGAGCTACTACAAAGAGATAAGCCAGATAAAATCAAAATAAACAACTTCAAAGAATATTCTCAGACACCCTTCCTGGAACTGAATTCATCCCTAGGGATTAACTTTTAGCCATATAAACAAGTGGTTTTATTATCAAGTGAGTAATAACACCAGGAAGGAAGGTATTCCTCAGTAAAATCTTTAAGAGACCAAAAGGACAGGATTTTCCCAGAAACAAAATTCAGAAGGCAAGAAGGGGTAGGAAAGAAGAAGGAATGGAAATGGGGGACACATGGAGGAAGTGGAAAAAGTGCTATTACATTGAAGGGAATGCAACAAATTTCATGAAACAAAATGTGCATATATTCTTGAATGCAAAGCTATTTTGCTCTGTAAACTTTTACCTAAACTACAATGTATAAAATAAAAGAACTTTCTCAATATGTTATCATTGAATATTATAGGTAAAATGAGCACTGAAGAGTCCACATATTTTTTGATTATACATCAATAAAAAACACTGATGGATGCAAAATCAAAATTAATATTAAACAAATTGAAAACCCTTGTAATCCTCATTAAGTGCCTCCTTCAGATTTCATACCCTCTCATTTCAGAGGTAGTCTTCAAATTCACCCTTATATTTTTATTCACTTATTCTCCTTACAGATTCACCAGATTTGAAATTATTCATAAAACTGAGTATTACTTAATTTTATTTTTGGATGTTTCTGAAATTTATATAATAAACTATATAACTTATTCTGTTTTTCTAAAAATATTTCGTACATGTAGATTACATTTACTAAATGATTATATAATTGTTTGCTGAGATAATACAATTTTCTGATAGGTGACACATTAATATAATAAATTATTTTGTAGATCTTACCTGATTCAATACATATTGTTAGTAAAGACAACTTGATCATCATCTGGCAGATTTTTCCATAGTACTGAATTTTGCATGCTAAGATTTTATTTAGGTTTATTAGATCTGTACTCATGAATAACATTAGTACAAACTGCTTTACCACTAACACCAAACACCAGGCTACGGACAAATGCATAGACAGGTAAGAAGATCAGGTGGGGGTTGGCAAACAGGAATATACCCTAGACCAAGGATAGATTTGGCTTAAGATAATCTTTCAAATGCACTTGTGCTAAAAAATTAGCCACACACATTACAGAAGCAACAGAAGACACAGTTGGAGTAACCTCTCAGAGACAACCAAATACCTTGAGAGAGAGAATCTCTGGGCCTGCTGACTTGGGACCTTAGTCTCAGGACATCATGCTCAATTGGCAAAATTGAGTACATAAAAATCTTGTTCCACAACCTACTTTGGTGAGTAGCAACTGGGGTCCTAAAAGTTTTCCATCAGCCATGTAAGATGGAATTCTTGGTCTCCTCTCATCTGAATCAAAGAAGAGTGAAGAAAATCAAAGGCATCTGGGAACAATTAGTCCAAAGATAAGATGGACCATGAGAACCTCAGCCTTCATGACCACGAGACCAGAAGAACTAGATGGTGCCCAGTAGCAATGCCAACCACTCAGAAAGGGATCAAAACTGGAGATCTTGCATAGAGTGGGAGGAAAATATGAAAGGAAATTTAAAAACACAAAACGACCAGAATTACTAGCCAGATAGTGTGGTGGAACCCCTAAGACTAAGGCTTCAGGTTATCCTTCAGGCCTAGAAATGGACTCCTTCCCATGGATTGGCTCTCAACCCAACAGGAGAAAGACCCACATGAAGAACACCTACATCAGGGTGATGCATTCACCTACTCTAGGGAGATGCACTACTTAGAGCAATCACCCATGAGATACCACAGAGGCAGTACTCACACAGAGGGAAAACTGGACAGACAGGAGTGTATAGTAAAGAAGGACACAAGGAAGGAGGGTACAGTACAGGGATGGGACAGGAGGAGAGTTTGTTAAGGTTGGGGATGGTAATTGGGGCATGAAATCAAATGTACATAAACCACTGAATGTAAAACAAATCTGCTCTGTAAATTTGCATCCAAAGCACAATAATTTTTATTTTTTAAGTAGTAATATTACTTTCTTAGAACTTGCCATGTCTAAATAACATGCCAAATATATTTTGGAGTTGATCATCTAATGAATATAATGTTAAATGTACATGCTGAAATTAACCTCATTATTGAGTTTTAATATATACTTGCCAAAGGGACATGGAGACTGCAACTTCTGACCTCCTCAAACCCCACAAGAGGAAGACAGTATCACCATCAGTAGCCCAAGGCTTATTCCTGCAAGGCCAGACATGCCTCCTCCCTCCAGCTCTTTCACCAACCCTGACACGAACCATTCCTCCTGCAGCACCCACCACCTCTCTGCTGGATTCAATAATTTGCTGCAGTGGCCACACAGAACTCACAGATTATGGGGTTTATTAGGGAAGCAACAGGAGCTCCGGTAGCATAGAGCCTAAGGCTTTTGAGTGCTAAACAGAAGGCTGACAGTTAAAACCCACCATCCACTCCTCGGAAGGAAGGTTGGGCAATTTATTTCCATAATGATACTGCCTTGGAAACCCAAGGAGAGGTCACTATAAGTTGGGTCTGACTTCATGGCACATAACAACAACAACAGGGAAGCACCAGGCTACAATTCAAGTTCAGGAACAATGTTCAGTCTCTCTCAGCCCACCATATCTCAGCCAACAGTCTCTCTCAGTCTCTCTCCCAGCAGTGAGTGTCTCTCAGTGAGGGCTGAGAGAGGGCTCTCAGCAATGTGTGTCTCTTGGTATCTTTTTCTCAATAGCACATGTCTCTCAGTGTCTCTTTCTCAGCAGTATGTGTTTCTCAGGAGCATGTTTCTCACAGCAGCACGTCTTTGGCAACCAGCAGTCAGAGAGACTTCTTCTGCTTGTAGAAGTCCTTTTTGAGTCTGGCCAAACTAACCAATCAGAATTCTATACACCTGAGAGAGAGCGAAATTCCCAGAAAATTACTTGGTGCTACACGCAACAGAAATACCCCAGGTGTATAACTTTAACAATCAGGAGCAACTAGATTGCTCATGGCAAATTCCACCATGGAGTTTACAAAGACTTATGGCTAGAAAAGTCATACCAGGTAATTTACTACACCACAAAGTTATTCTATTTTCTCTCCCTCTCTCTCTTTTTGGTTGCTATTGGTCTAAAATATCCAGTCAAGATGCTACATTTTGTGAGATAATTTATAATCACATATTAAGCAAAAGTTTTCTTTAGATTTTTCAATTTCTTTTGTGAAAAAGTTTTCTAGGAACTTGACTAATTTTCTTTTTACTCTATGGGTGATTTGCCCTGAAAATTGATATATAAAAGATTATTCATAAATGCATTATCCATAATTTCAAAATATTGGGAGACACTTGAATATAGACAGGTAAGGGATTGAATATAATACCTTCATATTTCTAGGAAATGAAAAAAAAAAAAAAAATACATTCATAGTGAAGGTGGAATGTCTGCGTGGAGAAAAGAGCTTCTGGATATTGAAAATTCCTATATATTCTCCCAGAGAGTGGCAATAATTTGAGAATTTGATTTATAATGTGCCCTTATTCCAATTTTTGTATAACAGTTCACTTTTCATTAAAAAGTTTTAAAAATTAAAGTACATCTGCTTTCTTATGAATGAGGGTTAACTTACAGATTTTAATTGTTACCCTCCAGCCAAAACTGTATCTGCACAAAAGGAAAAGATTAAATAACTTAATATCTCCTATGATGTATACACTTCTATTGTGAGTTGACAAGGATGCACATTCATCTCTAACAACACCATAAAGCAGTCTTCTGTGGCACTGACTGGATGGAAAATTCAATTACAAATTTGGAAACAGGATTGATTCTTTTACTTGATCTAACACTGTCTCAAATATATTATCTTCCTTAAACCTCATAATACTCTTCTTTGAAGATAGCATATTTTCTATATCTTATAATTAAGAAAACTGAAACTCAAATAACACATTTTACAGAGTTACTGAAATACAAAGGGAATGCATCAAGACTGTCAGTCCAACTTCCAAACGTAATTACCGAATCCTCAGTGTACACAAATACATCTCACCTGATTATGCTTTGATGTTAGGAATGAAAACCAACAAGTACCAGTCCTGAAAGCTTATTCTAATGGATTTCATTTTGAAGCTATAAAATATGGCCTCTAAAACAGGGAAAGAATTTAATTCAAATAATTTCCATTGTCACAACCACCCACTGCTGTTGAGTTATTAGAACTCATAGAGACACCAGGACAGAGCACAATTGCCTCATAGGGTTTCCAAGGTTGTAAATCTTGAAGGAAGCAGACTACTTCATCTTTCTTCTGCAGACCAGATGGTGCATTCAAATAGTGGACCCTCAGGCTAGCAGCCAACAGTTTAACCACTGCACCCACCCTGGCTCAGTGTTTTCTATTGTAGAGATGGGGAAAGAGAAAAATCTCCTGCCCCCAAATTTGGAAGCTGTTCAAATTCACTACACTGTTAGTCACCTTTTATAATACAAGTAATAATAATAAATATAAATCCTCACTGATATAACTTAGAGAGTACTTGTTCTGTTTTTTATTTTCTTTAATAATTCACACACACACACACAGACACACACAATGCAACAATCAATTCTATTCCTCAGAGGCACCAAACCTTGCCGATATTTTCCGGGACATTAGAAATGTTCTACCCAGCATTGAAAAATATACTCACAAGAATAAAGATGAAATATCAAGAACATGATGAAAAATGTTTTATTGCTCAATGAGAAGTTAGCCCTTTGATCTTCTTGTTACCCTAGAAGAAGGTGCCAGATAAAACCGTCAAAATGTTTATGGCAGAGAACCACTAAACTGTCAATGGACAAAATAACTGGAACGAGAGACTTTGCCTTTGGCTTCCCACTTGGGAAAGAATAGCTACAATCCCATACTTTCCATATTCCTTTATTGTTCGTTACAAAAACTGTTCTCGAAGAAAGAGCCAAAATCAACACTTTAAATGAACATCTCCAACAATTAGAGAAAGAACAGCAAGAAAAGCCCACAGTCACCAGAAGGAAGGAAATAAT
>NW_006921697.1:1776028-1779461 GCF_000298275.1 Orycteropus afer afer
TTAAACATTTACCTCAAGTAGACACACGCCCTGGAGAGAACAATCATGGGAGAAGGAAGGGCTGCTTATGCACAGGGAGATAGCTCAAGGTGCAGAAGAGTATGAAGGGATGAACACTGGGAGGAGGTAACTATGGGGAGGCAGTGGGAGGGGAGCTGCTGCATTGTAAATTTTGGTCAATGACCTGAGACAAAGTATATGTGAACTGCTGTATGAAAAGTGAATTTACTCTGTAAATCTTCACCCAAATCCTAATAATGAAAAAAAAAAACAAAAAAAACTGTTCTCATTTTTACATTTTCAAATGTGCAAAAAATAAGTTTTTTAACAGATAAATATGGAGAAAATTTCAACGTGATAATCCTCTGTGAAGTACTTAAAGTTCACACAATGGTTAATGCTTGTTTCAGTCATCAGAGGAACAGTAACAGTTTTTACAAACTGAACAAGTCCTAGTGCAATCCTGGCAACATAACCACTGTAAAATCTACCATACTCTATATCCCTAATTGCCCACCTCAAGGAGAAGAAAGAGTTCAAGGGGTGATCGTGACTGTTTTGCTCACTGTTGCCTCCTAAGCTACCTTCAACAGACTGAAGAGTTTCTTTTATATATGTTTGTGTGGGGGAGACAATGTTCACAATGCCAATGGTTATGGAAGGATAGGTTACAGAAGAATATTTTGTTCCTAACTGGAGTTAGGGAAGTTGAATCATATAAACCTCAACAAATCTAGATATGCAACTCAAAGTAAAGGGACACACTGATACAATCAGATGAAAAATGAAGAGGCGGGGGGAAGATAAGTGTAGATATAGAACCTAAGTTAGACACGTTATGTGAAATCTGTCCAAGAAAGGGAATTGTGTAGAGTCAATAAAACTAATGCAAGAGAAGAACGTTGGGACCTGTAATTGATAAATATTTTTAGAATCTGAGTAATATTAATGCCCAGACTGATAGTAGAACCATCTGGATAGCTAAAAAAATATACCAGTGCCAGAGATACTTTCCAAGGTTGTAACTAAAATGTCCTATATAATATCCTGGCTGGAGCCTTAGAGGTTGTTTTTCATTTGGATGTGGCTCTATATTAAAGCCAGGGCCTGAGGTAGGTAGGCCATGGGCTTGGAGGCTGCTTTTTGTTTGCAGGTGGCTCTGTATTAAGGCAAGGGCATGAGGTAGATAGGCCAAGGGCTTGAAGGCTGCTTTTCACTTGGGTGTGGCTCTATATTAAGGGGGCTGAGGTAGGCAAATGCCAAGGGGTTAGGAACAACTAAGGGAGACAAACTTGTCTGTCAGGTTGTTGTCTTATGGGGTTTACTGTTGCCGTGAGGCTGGAGGCTATGATACCATGTTGCAAAATGCTGGCAGGATTACCCCTGGTGGATAGGTCTCAGCAGAGCTTCTGGGCTTAGACAGACTCGGAAAAAGGAAGAGACCATTCACTTCTCAAAGAATGGGCCAGGGAAAACCTTATAAATAGCATTGAAATACTGATATATTACTGGAAAACTTTATGAATAGCTCTGAAACCTTGTCTGACACAGTGCCAGAAGATGAGCCCATCAGGTCTCAAAGCACTCAAAATTTGACTAAGGAAGAGCTGACTCCTCGGAGTAGAGATAACCTTAAAGATATGAATAGAGTAAAGCTTTTGGGACCTCCATTGGCTGATGTGGCACTACTCAGAATGAGCAGAATCCTTTGTAAACATTCATTAATAACTGGAATATGGAATGTACGAAGTATGAATCTAGGAAAATTGGAAGTTGTCAGAAATGAAATGGAATGCATAACAATCAGTATCTTAGGCATTAGTGAGCTGAAATGGACTGGTTTTGGTCATTTTGAATCAGACAACCCTATGATCTACTATTCCAGGCATAACAAATTGAAGAGGAATTATGTGGCATTTATCATCACAAAGGATGCTTCAAGATCTGTTCTGAAGTACAATGCTGTCAGTGATAGGATAATATCCATATGCCTACAAGGAAGATTGTTAACACTATTATTATCCAAATTTATGCACAACCACCAAAGTCAAATATGGGGATATTGCAGATTTCTACCAACTTCTACAGTCTGAAATTGATCAAACATGCAATCAAGCTGTGTTGATTATCACTGGTGACCGGCACACAAAAGTCGGAAACAAAGAAGAGTTACCCGTAGTTGGAAAATAAGACTTGGAGACAGAAATAACGCTGGAGATCACATGATACAATTTTGCAAGACCAACGACTTATTCATTGCAAATACCTTTTTTCAACAATGTAAGTGATGACTATACACGTGGACTTCACCAGATGGAATGCATAGGAATCAGATTGATTGTATCTGTGGCAATATGTGATGGAGAAGTTCAACTACCAAATCTGTCCTGGAGGAAGTGCAGCCAGAATGCTCCTTGGAAGACAAAATGGCCAGACTTCATCTCACCTACTCTGGTCATGTTGTCAGAAGGAACCATTCCCTGGAGAAGGATATCATGCTTGGTAAAGTGGAGGGTCAACAAAGAAGGGAAACACTCTCAAGGAGATGGATAGACACAATGGCTGCAGTGATGGGTCAGATATAGCAAGGATCATGAGGCTGGCACAAGACCAGACAGTGTCTTATTCTGCTGTACATGGAGTCATTATGAGTCAGAGATGACTCGATGGCACCTAACAACACAACTCATTGTATCCTAGGCATTGGGAAGTTTTTGTTAGCTTGTTTGTTTCAATTTTCCAACATAACAGTAATGTTTTGAGGGTGGCTGAGATAAAGCTACCAAAAATGATCAATGTGACTCCATTCCATCAATCTTTTACTTCTCTAAAACAGAGATTTCATACTGTCAGAGACATATTTTACAAACATTTCTGAAGCTAGCTTTATTCACTTATTATAAGTTAAACTACTTTCACTGTCAAATATATAAATATGTATATTCCTTTGAAACATTATATGGTGCATATAATATTACTTAAATGTTGATTAACTTAAAAATATATTAATTAAAGTGGAGCATATTTATTCTTTTTTAATTTCTACTGAAAAAAAAAAATGAAAACAAGCTGCAAATGAGTGGTGGGGCTTAAGTCCAAAAAACCTATATTAAAATGACTGTTTTCAACTCTTAGCTTAATGCCCATAGAGATGAGAGACTTTGATAAAATTCCATATATTTTTCTGGGTTTCAGTTATCTCCTTTGAAAATGTAAATGCCAATAATATGCTAATGGTAATGACTGGATTATCTGTTTTATGTAAAATGCTTAAAACACTCTTTGGCATATAAAAGCACTAAGTAAGTATAAAATTGCTCTCAAAAGTGATTTAAGCATCTTTAAATAGTTAATGAAAATTTATTGTATCAAAGAACTGTCTCAACAATTGACAAATTATAAGAAAACTGAATTCAGCAGCAAACACACACAC
>NW_006921697.1:1779561-1793019 GCF_000298275.1 Orycteropus afer afer
AATTCATCCCATTAAAGAGTGTGTTAGTCTGGATTCCCTAGAGGAGTGAAACCACTGACACATATATAGATATGGAGAAAAAGATTTACTTAAGGAAATGGGTCAAGCAACTGTGAAGAGTTGGCTCATGTAATTTGGGGACCTGCAAGTCTCAAATCCATGGCTCAAATGATGAACTGACAACTTCTACTGCCTCAGGGAGTTGCAGAAGCCAAGGAACCCAAAATCTTCAGATCAGGCCACAGGCTGGAGGCCTCTACTAGTTCACTGTATTGCATGGTTTGGAGAAACCAAAATCTGTAGGTCAGGCTATAGGCTGGAGGTCACTACTGGCTTAAATCCCTGGAAATGATGTCAGGTATTGAGGAAAGTGCAGGAACAGAAAGATCGCAAGCTTTGCCAGAATATTTATTTATATCATAAACACAAGTTCTGTGGCTAAGGAAAACTCTCTTCCAACTTATTGGCTGCTCACATCAGATTACAAAATGGAAGGTGACTCATAGTGTGTATCAACCCACTGACAATTCTAGTCTAACCAAATTGTCATGTAACATTATCTAAGTCTACCTCTTGTCAATTTGGCACATATACATTCCTCTTTAAATCACACCTAAACTGTAAATATCGGCAATTATAGAGTTATACTTGGACTTAACATGATACAACTTACAAGTATTAACTAAAAATCCACTAGTTCTGTTTACAACTTATATTTTATAATCAATAATGGATAAGAGAGGGAACAAAAATATTTTTGCTTTATACATATTATATACACACACATATAATGAAGCAAGGAAGAAATACTCATAACAATTAGTCTTTATTTCTGCAACTGGTCACCTGATCATAGCTAGTTTTTATAGATCTTTTGTTCTAACACCCATTCTGTATTCCTTTTTCCCTCAGCAATCACCTCAGTTGGCCTGGGATCACTAACTAGTGTGGTTTCCAATACTTTCATTCCTCATGCATCAGTGCCCCTCACTCACACATTCATTCACTCACTGCCAGCCCCTAGTCATGTAAAAATTGGGTAGCTGCACTTTTCCATTGACATTAATCACAAGGTATGGTAGTACTAACAGATGTCCAAAGGATTCTCCTGTACTCCAAACATACTCCTGTTTAACTCCATTAATTCTATTTCCTCTTGCTAATCTGCATCAATCACACCTGCTAATAAGATAACTTTCTTTTTTCCCTGTTGATAATAAGACATGAGAATACCATTGTTGTTGGGTGGCAATATTAACTTCTGATTCAATGGAACCAGTATTGTGTCTCCCAGTGGGGGCATTAAGGAGCTCTGGTGGCATAATGCCTAAGACGTTTGACTGCTAACCAGAAGGTTAGCAGTTTAAAATCACCAGCCACTCAACAGAAGAAAGACTGGGCAACCTCCTTCCTTAAAGATTTACTGACTCAGAAACCTAAAGGGGGTCACTATGAGTTAGAATCAACTCGATGGCAATGAGTTTGTTTTTTGTTTTTTTGGTGGTAGATGCATCCTTCACTTTGGAACTAAAACTTCTAGAACTACTGAGATTTATAATGTAGCTAAGGTGACATATAAATATTACTCATCACACAGAGCAAAATAGAAATGAAATAGATAACTGTTATTTGAAAAAACTTACTATAAAAGATATGAGTAGAAACTTCACAAAAGAAGAGATGCATGTGGCCAAAAACCACCCGAAGTGATGCTCAATGCATTAGTCATTAGGAAAATGAAGTCAAACCTACAATGCAATCTATATTTCACACCCACTAGATGACTATAAGGAGCTCTGGTAGTGTAGTGCCTAAGGCACTTGACTACTAACCAGAAGGCTGGCAGTTCAAACCCACCAGTCACTCCTTGGAAGGAAGTTTTTACATCCATAGCAATGCCGCCTTGGAAACCCAAGGAGGGGTCATTATGAGTCAGATCTGACTTGACGGCAGTGAGTTAGTTTGAGATAACTATAAAAGAAATCTGGGGTGTGTGGTGGTTAAGACATTTGGCTACTAACCAAAAGGGCAGTGGTTGGAACCCACCAGCTGCTCTGTAGAAGAAAGATGAGACATTCTGCTTCCATAAAGATTTACAGCCTTAGAAACCCAAAGGAAATCACTTTGATTTGGAATTGACTTGATGGCAGTGAGTACTTTTCTTTTTTTTTTTTTTTTTTTTACTTTAGAGGGCTATAATGAGACCTTGTGGCACTGCAGTTAAACACGTGGCTGCTAACCAAAAGATCTGCCTTCTAACCCACTGTGGAAGAAAGATATGGCAGTTAGCTTTTGTAAAGATTACAGCTTTTAAAACCCTTTGAAATATTATTAGTCTAAACTGACTTGCTGACAATGTGTTTTTGGTTTTATTTTGGGTTAAGATGACTATGATTTTTAAAATGGAAAGGATGTGGAGAAAGAAATATGAGCCCTCAACCATTGTTGGTTGGATTGTAAACAGACATGGCCAATGTGGAAAACAGTTTGGCAATTGTACAAAAAGTTACACAAAGTACTACCACACCAGATGCTGTCAAGTCAGAGCTGACTTACGGAGACACCATGTATGTTAAAGTAAAACTGTGCAACACTGGGTAAAATGAAAACATTTACAGATAAAAAATATGAAAATTATTTGCTAAGAGACCTGCTTTATGACAAGTACTAAAGAAAATTATTCACTCTAAAAAAATTACACCAGTTGGTAGCCGAATTCACCCAAAGACAAGTAAAGAACAACACTAAAGGTAATAATGTAGATAATTATAAAAGAAAAAATGATATTTTTATTCTTCTCACTTATATAATTTAAAGACAGTTATACCAGAAGGCTGGCGATTCAAACCCACCAGCCACTCCTCGGAAGGAAGGTTGGGCAATCTACTTCCGTAGTGATACTGCCTCAGCAATCCAAGGAGGGGTCGCTATGAGTCAGGTCTGACTCGATGGCATATAACAACAACAATATAAACTATAATTAGATAATTTTCTGTTGTCTGTCAGTTTGTTGGACAGGGCTAGTTTGTGGGTTGCTGAGAAGTTGGAGCTATACCACTGATATTTCAAACACCAGTGGGATCATCTATGGTGGACAAGTTTCAGTAGAGCTTCCAGACTAAAAAAGACTGGGAAGAAGGCCCTGGCCATCTCCTTTTGAAAATGATTGTTTAGTGGAAAACTGTTGTATAGCATCAGAAACTTGAGCAAGTTAAACCCCTCTGGTTGGAAGACATTTAAAATACAATTGGTGTAGGACAGCCTTATCAAAATAAAGTCCACCTTAATGACTTGGATGTAGTAAAGCTTTCAGGACCTTATTACCAACATGGCACAACTAATAATGAGAAGAGACAGCTGCAAATATCTATTAGTAATCAGATCACGGAGTATATGAAGTATGATTTAAGGAAAATCAGGAATTGTCAAAAATGAAATAAACTCACTGCTGTCAAATCGGATCCAACTCATCGCAACCCCTCCTTGGGTTTCCAAAGTGGTAACACTACAGAAGTAGACTGCCCAACCTTTCTTCTGAGGAGCGGCTGGTGGATTTGAAGCACCAGTCTTCTGGTTAGTGGTCAAATGCCTTAGGCACTATGACACCAGAGCTCCTCAAAAATGAAATGAGATAAGTAAATATTGATATCTCAGGTACTAGTGAACTGAAATGGACTAGAATTGGTTATTTTGAATTGGACAATCATGTGGCCTACTACCCCAGGAATGAAAAATTGAAGAGAAATGATGTCATATTTTTGACAATAAGAACATTTCAAGATCCATCTGAAGTACAGTACTGTCAGTGATAGAATAATATCCATACACTTAGAGGAAGGACCGATTAATACAACTATTATTCATATTTAAGTAATAACCAGTAATACCAAAGATGAAGAAACTGCAGGTTTTTTTTTTTTGTTTGTTTGTTTGGTTGGTTTTTTTTACCAACTTCTACAGTCTGAAATTGATCGAATATGCCATTAAGATGCATTTGTAATTACTGGTGATTTGAACGGGAAATTTAGAAACAAAGAATTCAAAGCTGCAAAAATGTCCTTGGTGATAGAAACAACATCAGGTATCGTATGATAGCCTTTTACATGACCAATGACTTATTCATTGAAAATACCTTTTTTCAACAACAAAAATGGTGGCTATACACATAGATGTCACCAGATGGAATACACTGAAATTAGCTGGGCTAAAACCCAGCGAGATGCACCTGGTGCATAGGTAACAGCCAGTTTATAGACTGAGACAGACTAGGAAGAAGGAAGAGGCCGTCCACTTCTGAAAGAATTGGCCAGGGAAAACCTTATGAATAGCAAAGAAACACTGTTTGGTACATCTCAACATAAAGAAAACAAAAATCCTCACAACTGGACCAATGAGCCGCATCACAATCAATGGAGAGAAGATTGAGGTTGTCAAGGAATTCACATTGCTTGGTTCTACAATCGATGCCAACGGAAGCAGCAGTCAGGACATTAGACGACGTGTAGCATTGGGAAAGTCAACTGCGAAGGAACTGTTTCAAGTGCTGAGGAGCAAGGATATCTCCTTGAGGACTAAGGTGCGCCTGACACAAGCCATGATATTTCCAATCACCTTGTATGCATGTGAGAGCTGGACAATGAATAGGGAAGACCAAAGAAGAGTTGATGCTTTTGAGTTGTGGTGCTGGCGAAGAATGCTGAAAGTACCATGGACTGCTAAAAGAACTAACAGATCTGTCCTGGAGGAAGTGCAGCCAGAATGCTCCTTGGAAGCGAGAATGGCCAGACTTCGTCTCACCTATTTTGGTCATGTTGTAAGAAGGGACCATTCCCTGGAGAAGGATGTCATGCTTGGTAGGGTGGAGGGTCGACGAAAGAGGGGGAGGCCTTCAACGAGATGGATTGATACAGTGGCTGCGATGATGGGCTCAAGTATAGCAGGGATTGTGGGGCTGGTGCAGGATTGGGCAGTGTTTCGTTCTGCTGTGCATGGGGTCGCTATGAGTCGGAAATGACTCGACGGCACTTAACAACAACAACAACAACATACCTATAGAAAGAGAAGATGGAGGAGCTCAGTATCATCAGTTAGAACAAGGTCAGAGGCTGACTGCAGAATGGACTGTGGATTGTTTATAAGCAAGTTTAAGTTTAAGCTGAAAAATATTTTAAAAGTCCACAAAGCCAAACGACCTTTATTATATCCCATGTGAACTAGAGATCATCTCAAAAATAGATTTGATGCGTGAAATACAATGATGGAATGGCATGTAGGACATCATACATGAAAAAAGCAAAATACCATTAAAAAGACAAGAAAGAAAAAAAGACCAAAGTTGATGTCAGAATAGACTCTGGAACTTGTTCTTTACAATGGAGTAGCTAAAGGAAAAAGAAGACATGATGAAGTTAAACAGCAGAACAGAAAATTTCAAAGGGTGACTCAAGAAGACAACATATTATAAAGAAATGTGCAAAGACCTGGAGTGGGAACACCAAAAGGGAAAGAACTCTCAGGTTGAAACATTAGAATATATGACAAAAAACTTAATGGCACAGAAAAACTCAAAAGAAGATAGAAGTAATACACACAGTTACTGTAACAAAAAGAATTAGCCAATGTTAAACTACTGCAGGAAGAAACATATGATGAAAAATTGACAGTACAGGAGGAAGAAATACATGCTGAACTGAACATAATGGCAAACAAGACTCCAGGAATACAGTGAGTTTGGACTACATGAAGAAGAATATGACATCAGTATTAGAGGAAGGCAGATTAACAGCCTGTGCCATGGAATATTGATTGAGTTTTTTCATCAAGTGAATGCAATGCTAGAAGTGCTCATTCATCTACATAAAGAAATTTGGAGGATAACTATCTGACTATCTTACAGAAAGAAACTGGTGTACATTTCTATCTACAAAAGGGAATCCAATGGAATGCAGAAAATATTTAACAATATTGTTATTACCACATACAAGTAAAATTTTGCAGGAAACAATTCAAGACTGTTTGCAGCTGTACAACTATAGGGAATTGTGAGATATTTAAACCAAGATTCAGAAGAGGACATGGAATGAGGGATAGCATTTCTTATAACAGATGGATATTGGGTGAAAGAAAATAAGAGCAAGATATTTATCTGTGTGTTCTTGACTATGCAGAGGCATTTGACTATGTGGATCATAACAAATTACAGAAAACATTGGGAATAATTAGAATTCCAGAACTCTTAATTGTGCTCATGAAGAATCCATACACAGACCAAGGCACAGTCATTTGAACAGAACAAGGAGATACTGTATGGTTTGAAATGCAAAGATGTATGTCATGATTGTATCATTCTGCAATATTTATTCAATCTGTATGCTTACCAAACATTACAAGAAGCTGGACTATATGAAAGAACCTCTGGTGGGGCAGTGGTTAAGTCAATTGCCTGCTAACTAAAAGGATGGTGGTTCAAACCGATCAGCCACTTCACAGAAAGAAGATGGGACAATCTGCTCCCATAAATATTTACAGCTTTGGAAATAAATTGGGTGTCACTATGAGCTGGAATCAACTTGATGGCAATGAGTTTGTACTACATGAAGAACATGGCATCAATATTGGAAGAAGGCAGATTAACAACCTGTGACATGAAGATGAATCAACCTGACTTGCTGAAAATAAAGAGGACTTCACGCACTTACAGATGAAGATCAACTATTTCAGCCTTCAGTATGGTTTATATTTCTACATAAAGAAAAGAAAAATTCTCACAACTGGACAATAAATAAAATTCATGATAAAGGAAGATAACATTGAAGTTGTCAAGAATTTGACTTAATTGGGTTCACAAGCAACATCAATGGAAGAAGCAACAGTCAAGAAATCAAACATCATATTACATTTGGAAAATCAACGGCAAAAGACCTTTTCAGACAATGATTTCCGGTAAGATTGAGAAATAGACAGACAAGTGACACAGACCCCCTTCAACGAAGGAAAGAAAAACCAAATGACAGATACAGAAGATGATCATGGAGCTCTGAGCTTTGAGAGGACAAGTACAAAAGTGGATTAGGCACCAACTAGTGAAAAATCCTGAACGAAAGCAGTGAATACAAAGACAGTCGGAGTGGCAGACTGTCAGCTACTCTGACAAGACCAACAGCCTGTATTTCCAAGAGGTGTTGGGACCTGAGAATTGATCTAAAGATCAGCCCTGGTCACCAGGGCTGCAGGGATGACTGCACTAGTGGCCTATGACTAGGAAGGGGAACAGCAAGGAGGGAAACAACCTGAGCTGTTGACTATACACTGTCTGAGGGTGCAGCCATTTTGATTGTTTACAAGTGGCAAACATTTTGGAGTTTAAAGTGCACGCTCATTTGGGACGTAAGAATAGGCTCTGTTTGCCAAGGTGGGCAGAGACATACGAGAGGTTGACAACAAGAAAGGAGACAGGTGGTGAGTGTATAAGTGCTGTCAACTAGTGAATAGAGAAGCACAGCACAGTACCCTGCTTGTGTAGATAACATGCAAAAAAAAAAAGTGTGAGCAAGTCACTCCAACATAAAATCACCAAGTAAATATAAACACGAAAACATCACAATGCCTCAAAGACAACAGAGTTTCACAGTCTACACAAAGAAGCAAGATAAAGCAGGAGAAACAAGGGACCAGGATAAACACTCAAAACACATTCTTGAGGAAGCTGCAGCCTTGGAACTCCCTGATAAAGAATTCAAAATAATTATATTTAGGTATCTTCAACAAATTGAGAGACAGACCAAGGGAAACACAGATAAAACCCTAGAACAATTTCAAAAGACAACACAAGAATAAAATGACAAAATAAATGAAAAATTACAAATGATACAAAATCTACACACAGAAATCCAGAAGATTAACACTACATGTTCAGAAATAGATAAGACATTGAAGAAATAGAAATATCAAGAAATAGATAAGCAGAATTGAATCAATGAAAGACAGAATTAAGGAGATTGAAGGCAAATACCTGAACACTTCTTTGGAAAGGGATAAATCAAAAAAAAAAAAAAAAAAGATTAAAACAAAATGAAGAAAGCCTGAAGTTCATGCGGGATACCATCAAAAAGAATAACTTATGTGTCATCAGAATTCCAGAACAGGAAGAGACAAATAAAACCACAGAGAAAACTGTCAAAGATTTGTTGGAAGAGAATTTTGCTGGTATGATGAAAGATGAGAATATATCCATTCAGGAAGTCCAACAAACCCCAAACAGGATAGACCCCAAAAGAAAATCACCAAGACATATCATCATCAAACTTAACCAAAACCAAAGAAAAAGAAAGAATCATGAGAGCAGCACGGGAAAAGTGAAAAGTTACCTATAAGGGGCAACCAATAAGACTAAAAGACTAAGCTCAGATTTCTCAACAGAAACCATGCAGGCAAGAAGACAATGGGATGGTATATATAAACCACTGAAAGAGAAAAATTTCCAACCAGGAATTATGTACCCAGCAAAATTGTCCCTCAAATATGATGGTGAAATTAGCATATTTTCAGATAAATAGAAATTAAGGAAATTTGTTAAAACCAGACCAACCTTACAAGAGGTGCTAAACAGAGTCCTTTGGACAGAGAAGCAACAACAGCCAACAACAACTGACCATTAACACAAATGATGTTATAACCCAGAAACCAACCCAACTATGGAACTATCTAAAGTAAATAAGCCTACAAGATTGTAAACAGGGAACCAGAGACATCAATTGACAAATGAAGACAACTACAAACCAAAAAGAGGGAAAAACTGTCTCATTACAGAACTTCTAGATGGTAGGGAAGTCAAAACAACTACAAGATAGAACAGACTGTTCAAAACTTGGGAAGAAAACTATAAATCACAGGGTAACCTCAAAGAGAAATGATAAACCTTCACATCAAAAAAAGAGGACTAGCATAAATATTCAGCAAATACTAAAACAATAGCAATGAAGGAAGTGATAACACAATTCATAAACAAGGGTGAGGTTTTTTAATAGAGTGCTTAATCTTCTCATAGTCAAGATTTTATAGGAAGAAAAAACTACTTCAGTCATCTCTACCAGATTAGACTTCATAAACCTTTTCATACCTGTCAACTCCTTTTACTCACACTCTGTAGATTACACACAGTTGTCACCAAGATTTTAGAACATGTTAAAATACAGAACATTTAAGTACATCCTGATGAGTCAGAGATTGAGTGGTGACTGCATTAATGTTTGTATGGTATGAATATCTTGTGATACCACTATTTAATGCTTTCCAAGAAAAAAAAAAAAAGTCCATTTTAAATTTTGAAGGACACCTTATGAGGTGAAAGAAAGTTTCTACTAAGTGGATGATTTGGGGGAAGTGTTGCACAAAACTGAGTATGAGAACTAAACAGAATTTTCCAGAGTCACTTCAATGATTAAAAATGTTAAAATGTTAAACATTCTACCAAAAAAGGGAATCTAGAATCATTTAACCTGAAAGGAAATCTAAGATTGTCTAGCCAGCTGGGAAAGCAGGTCTTCCAGCCACAAGTGAAACCAGCAACCTCTAGCCAGCAAGGGAAGCAGAGACATCTAGCAAGAAAGTGAAATCAAGATCAATTTTATAATCAAGAATGTTAAAAAAGAGACTGGTAAGTGAAAATAAAGCATAGAAAGATACCACAGGAAATACAGGAGGCATGCTGCTCAGATGGACATGCAAAGGTGCAATAGTTCATCCCAAGTATGAGGCATTATTAAGTATAAGGCACTAATTCATTCACCTAACTATTAGTTCAGGAGAAACTGTTACATGCCTTGTTTTCGTAGACCCTGATGGTAAAGGTCTGAAAAGGAATGTTGTTTTTTTCAAGGACTTCATGTTCTAGTTGTGTTGACAGACTACCAGTTACAAAGCTATAAGGTGTTTTTATGCTGGAGGAGATCATCAGTAATAGAGTACATTGACATATATTAGGAATACATTCTTGGAAAACAAAGAGCTTTCTATGATGCAAATGGTGTGTGCGCAAGAGGAATATGAGATGAAGCTGGTTGCCAGACAGGGGCATGTTTATGAAGAACTCTGAATGTCATACTTAGGAGTTTGAATTGTATCCTGTAGGTAGTCAGAGCTACTGAAGAATTTTGAGCAGATAAATGAAATTTCTGGTTTTCATTTTAGAAATATTACACTAATGTTTTGTTAGTAATCCATGGAATAGAAATAGACATGGAAGTTAAACTTGATGGGAGGCTCAACTAATGAATACCTGAGATAAACCAACGTAGGAAGAAAGTTTCCAGTAGCTTATAATAAAGGAGAATATGCTATAGACTAGAAGGACATGGATCTTGTGTGCAGAAATATTCAACACCCAATTTCCTCTCATTTTGTTGGATCAGTGTCACTTTAACATGTGTATAATTGGTCAAAATTTTCTGTTAATCATTTCAAATTGTAGGAAATAATATGCCTGAGGTAACTTGACTATGGAAAAAGAAGATATTAGCACTAACATTGTCTCAATTATATTTCCACTCAAAAAGTTGTCTACATTTTTTCTTTCTTCTTGATTATAAAAAAGATCTTAATTTTTCACTTTCTTGATAGATGTCTCTGCTTCCCTTGCTGGCTAGAGGTTCCTGGCTTCACTTATGGCTGGAAAATTGTCTGTCTACTGTTATCGCCTGGTGAGTTTTCATGTTTTGATGGTCTCCATGAATTTGATTAAGGCCAGGGCCTGAGATAGACAGGATGGTGGATTGGAGGCTGCTTTTCACTTGGGTGTGGCTCTATATTAAGGCCAGGGCCTCATTTAGGTGGGCTGGGGCTTGGGGCTGCTTCTCATACGTGACAGCTCTATTTCAAGGCTGTTGCTCTAAGAAGGCAGGTGCAGATGGGTTAGGAACAAGTAGGGGAGATGGACCTGTCTGTCATTTTGTCATCCTGTGGTGGCTTGCTTGTTGCTATGAGTCTGGGAGCTATGCTACCGTGTTGCAAAATGCCAGCAAGGTTACCCATGGTGGGCAGGTTTCAGCAGAAATTCCAGGCTAAGAAAGACTCAGAAGAAGGAAGAGGCCATCAACTTCTCAAACAAGTGGCCAGTGCAAGCCTTATGAATGACAGTGAAACGGTGTCTGATATATTACTGGAAAACTTTATGAATAGCCCTGAAACATAGTCCTATATAGTGCCAGAAGATGAATCCATCAGGTTGGAAGGCACTCAAAATTTCACAAGGGAAGAGCTGTCTCCTCAGAATAAAGATGACCTTAATAATATGGATAAAGTAAAGCTTTTGGGACTTCCAATGGCTGATAGGCATGACTCAAAATGAGTAGAAACAGATGCAAATATCCATTAATAACTGGAACATGGAATGTATGAAGTATGAATCTAGGAAAATTGGAAGTTGTCAAAAATGAAATGGAACATATAAAGATTAATATCCTAGGCATTAGTGAGCAGAAATGGACCAGTTTTGGACATTATGAATCAGACAACCTTATGATCTACTATGCTGGGAATGACAAATTGAAGACGAATGGTGTGATATTCATCATCACAAAGAATGTTTCAAGATCTGTCCTGAAGTACAATGCTGTCAGTGATACGACAATATTCATATGCTTACAAGGAAGACCAGTGTGATAGTTGAAGATGTGTCAACTTGGCTGGACTCCAGTTGTGAGTGGTGAGTTCTGAGCGGCCGGTCTGCCCAAGGGGAGTTTCCCCAGGGGTGTGGCCTACCTGCAATGCTATTCCAAGGACAAGCTGGAAGAACGGCATTCCGGACTATATACTTCCTTGAGTGAGCGGCTCGCCACTCTCCCTGGAGGTTTCGGATTCATCCTTTGTTGGGAACAGCAACCAGCGTGCTGCATGCCAGCTTGATTCTCTCGGCTCTGTTGTGCTTACGGGAACCAGGCGGCTCCAAGCCTCATCTCCTCCAGAGACGAACTTTGTGGCTTGAACTCCTCTGCCGTGCATGCAAAAGCCAGGTGGCTCCGGGCCCCATCCCCCTCCAGAGACGAACTTTTCAGCTTGAACTTGTCGGCTTCTACACGCTTGTGAGCCATTTACCTAAGATAAATCTCTCTCTCTCTCTCTTTCTCTCTCTATAAATATATATATACACTTTGCTGGTTTTTGTGTTTCTCTAGAGAACCCAATCCAACACAACCAGTTAATCCTATTATTGTTCAAATTTATGCACCAGCCACCAAAGGCAAAGATGAGGAAATTGAAGATTTTTACTAACTTCTGCAGTCTGAAATTGATTGAAAATGCAATCACTGGTGACTGGAAAGCCAAAGTTGGAAATAAGGAAAACTTAGCAGTAGTCAGAAAATATGGCCTTGAAGATAGAAATAATGCTGGAGATCGCATGATAGAATTTTGCGAGACCAATGACTTATTCATTGCAAATACCTTTTTTTTCAATGGCATAAGCAATGACTATACATGTGGACTTCACAAGATGGAATACATAGGAATCAGATTGACTATATCTGTGGCAAGAGGAAATGAAGAAGTTCTATATCTTTGGCCAAAACAAGAGCAGAAGCTGATTGTGGAACAGATCATCAACTGCTCTTATGCACCTTCAAATTGAAGTTGAACACAATTAAAATAAGTTCATGAGAGCCAAAGTAAGACCTTGAAAATATCCCTCCTGAATTGAGAGACCATTTAAAGAATAAATTTGATTCATTGAACACCAATGATCAAAAACCAGAGGAATTGTGGGATGACATCAAGAACATCATCCATGAAGAAAGCAAGAGGTCATTAAAAATACAAGAAAGGAAGAAAATACCAAAATGAATGTCAGAAGACTCTGAAATTTGCCCTTGAGTGAAGAGTAGCTAAAGTCAATGGAAGAAATGACAAGATAAAAGAGCTGAGCAGAAGATTTCAAAGAGCAGCTCAAGAAGACAAAGTCAATTATTATAATGAAATGTGCAAAGACTTACAGTTAGAAAACCAAAAAGGAAGAACACACTCAGCATTTCTCAAGCTGAAAGAACTGAGGAAAAAATTTAAGCCTCAATTTGCATTATTGAAAGATTCTTTGGACAAAATATTGAATGGTACAGGAAGCATCAAAAGAAGATGGAATGAATACATAAAATTACTGTACCAAAAAGAATTGATTGATGTTCATACATTTCAGGAGGTGAAATATGATCAAGAACCAATGGTATTGAAGGAAGAAGTCAAAGCTGCATGAAAGAATTGGCAAAGAACAAGTCTCCAGGAATTGATGGAGTACCCATTGAGATGTTTCAATAAATGGATGCCCTGCTGGAGGCACTCATTCAGTTATGCCAAGAAATTTGTAAGACAGCTACCTGGCCAACTAACAGGAAGAAATCCACACTTGTACCCATGCCAAAGAAAGGTGATCCCACACAATGTGGAAATTATCAAACAATATCATTAATATCA
>NW_006921697.1:1793352-1800388 GCF_000298275.1 Orycteropus afer afer
TCAGGGTTGTATCCTTTCACCACACTTATTCAGTTTGTATGTTGAACAAATAATCCGAGAAGCTGGATTATATGCAGAAGAACGTGCATCAGGATTGGAGGAAGACTCATTAACAACCTGTGATACACAGATGACACAACTTTGATTGGTTAAAGTGAGGATGACTTGAAGCCCTTACTGATGAAGATTGAAGACTACAGTTTGCAGTATGGATTGCAGTTCAATATAAAGAAAACAAAAATCCTCACAACTGGTCCAATAAACGGCTTCACGGTGAGTGGGGAAAAGATTGAAGTTGTCAAGGATTTCATATTACTTGGTTCTACAACAACACCAATGGAAGCAGCAGTCAAGACACCTGAAGATGGATTTCATTGTGCAGATCTGCTGCAAAAGAATTGCAAGTGTTGAAGAGCAGAGACATGTCCTTGAAGACTAAGGTACACCTAAGCCAAGCCAATGTATTTTCAATAATCGCTTATGCATGTGAGAGCTGGACAATGAATAAGGAAGACCCAAGAAGAGTTGATGCTTTTGAGTTGTGGTGTTGGTGAAGAATGCTGAGTACCATGGTCTGCCCTGGAAGTGCACCTGGAATGCTCCTTGGAAGCTAGAATATATGTAGTACATACAAAGTGTATGTATCCCACGGTAAGGTTCTAGTAGAATTATGCAATATTCACTAATTTAAATTTTCTAGGAAATCTTTATATGTTTCTATGTTAACTTAGGTATACTATTTCAATTTTGAATGTTACTTTTGGAGGTCTTATTAAAATTGCTGAAACATTTCAATACAAAGCATAATTTTGATCATTTTACTTTTAATAATCCCAAATAAAAATATGACACCTCTCCCAAAATCCTTTGGGTGTGATAAAATTATTGCTCCTTGCTAGCTAATATCTAGGTATTTTCTCTCCTGGAGACTTTGTCTCACCTACTTCGGTCAAGTTGTCAGAAGGGACCATTCCCTGGAGAAGGATATCATGCTTGATAAAGTGGAGGGTCAACAAAGAAGGGGAAGTCCCTCAATGAGATGGATAGACACAGTGGCTCCAATGATGGGCTCAGGTATAGCAAGGATCATAAGGCTGGCACAAGACCAGGCATTGTTTTGTTCTGCTGTGCATAGGGTCACTATGCATCCCAGACAATTCCACAGCACCTAACAAGAACTACAACATGAATTTGATTGCCTTCTGTTTTCATTGTGTAACGAACTCTTCTGTATCTCATAGAATTTAGAAAGTTGGAGAGAATACCTTAGTGTCTAGTTTACCACTTTCAAGCAAGAGGCATTTTGCAGGTCTGCTGGGCTTAAAGGGCAAGACTGTTGTTATGTACCCTCCAGTCGGCCCCAACTCATAGCGACCCCTCCTTGGGTTTCCGAGCTGGTATCACTACAGAAGTAGATTGCACAACCCTCCTTCCATTCATCAATTAACTGATCATTATTTCAAAGAATTGTTCTACAATTGTCTATTTTTACTGCATACTTTATTTGAATCAGAAATTTTAAAAATTATTTTCAGATTCCAAAGTGTTTATTTTCCAGGAGAGAAATACCTAGATATTAACACAGTGATGAACAATAATTTCATCACACAAAGAGGATTTTGGGAGAGGTGTATTTTTATTTGGGACTATTAGAAGTAAAATGATCAAAATTATGCTTTGTATTGAAATGTTCAGCACTTTTAATTAGACTTCCAAAAGTAGCATTGAAAATTGAAATAATACACCTAAGTTAACATAGAAATATATAAAGATTTCCTAGAAAACTTAAATTAGTGTCTATTTCATAATTCAACTAGAACCTTACCATGAGATATATACATAAAGTGCTACATAATTTAATATGTAAGAGCAATACAATTAACTGGAAATTTTAAAATAATGAATTTATATTTCTAGTTTATATCTTATCAGATTATATTTTTAAGAAAGTAAGCATAAATATCTAAAATCCAAATTTAAAATTGTAATAAAACTATAGGTATCCTATATGCATGCTCACATTATTCTGAGTAGAAATCATTTAACTTTTTAAGGTGAATGTTTTTCATAGGTTTTGTTTGTTTGCTTGTCTGTTGTTTATTTATCCTACCACTCTTCCCACCCTCAGCCACCCAGCCCCTCATTTCTTTGGCTAGGACATCCAGTAGAAATGTAAGTATCAGTAATAGCCAACTACTGGTGTTGAATAGTCTGTTTTCCCCTTGAATTATCTATATTTTTGACTTATACATTTTGGGGGTTGGTTGTTAGGAGCCAAAATGTTTATAATTGATATATCTTTTTGAAAAATTTATTTTTTTTATTATTAAATACCCTTCATCATCTTAAGTAATAATTTTTGTCTTGCAATCTGTAATTCTTATAATTTGCACCACCTCTGCTCTCTTTTGCTTGTGTTAGGCTGGTATGTCTGATTCAATTATTTTAAGATTGACTCCTATAAGCAGTATATTCTTGCTTCTTTTTTATTTATTTTGTTTTACTCCAGTGTAACAATCTCTCCCTTTATATCCATCCAACTATTGAATTCTTTCCTGTTCAAAATCATTATTGATATGGTTAATTAGATATGACATTTCATTTTTTACAAATGCTTTACTTTCTTTGTTTCTGTTCCTGCTTTCCTGTTTTTTTGTTTTTATTTTTACTACCCTGTCTTATCTTTTTTATTATTATTATTATTAACTGGATATCTTTTAGTGAAACTACTAATTCTTTGAATGATTTTTTTAACTATTTTTTAAAAATCTCTCTATATTATGATTGCTGTGTTCTTAAATTAAACATCTTGAGTTATCAGATCACATTTTATATGAATACTAAGTTAATTTTAATGAGTATAGAAATTTTATTCTTATATAATAACATTTTTATCTTCTTTTTCTTTCATTCTTATTTTACATGTTATATATATATATGTCACAAACCCAACAACACATCATTATAGATATTATACATGAAATATGCCTGTAAAGAGTTTTAGAATAAAGAATAAGCATATATATTTATGGAAATTTTTGCTATTGTTTCTTGTGATAACTTTCTGATTCACCATTTTGAGTACTCTTCATTTCTTCATCTGGATTAGACTTACTTTTCATTTCATTGTCTCATTCAATGGAGTTTTATCCCAACCCACATAGTTTGTGTTGCTTTTTAAAATATATTACATTTCTATATGTTCCAGACCCTTATTTACACATACACACCCCACACACACACACACACACACATATACACACACCAAACTCAGAGCCGTCAACTCATATGACCTCTTCCTTGGGTTTCCAAGGAGATACGTCTATGGAAATAAATTGTCCAATCTTCCTTCCAAGGAGTGGCTGATGGATTTGAACTGCCAGCCTTCTGGTTAGCAGTGAAATATCTTAGGCACTACACTACCAAAACCAAACCAAACTCACTGTCATCAAGTAAATTCAACTCATAACGATCCCTCCTTAGATTTCTGAGACAGCATCTCTAAGGAAATAGATTGTCCAACTTCCCTTCTGAGGAGTGGCAGGTGGGTTTGAACTCCAGCCATCTAGTTAGCAGTCAAATGCCTTAGGCACTATGCTTCCAGAGCATGTATATATATAGTTTTATGAAATTGCATTTTCAATTACACTGTGATTTTAGAATACACTCTGTGTGGAAAATGATGTTGTCAAGTTTCTTACTTGAGGACAAGTTTTTATATATCTTAAGACCATGTGTATAAAGAGTTCTATCTGTTTGACTACAAAAATGGTAAGATTTCTTCCCATGTTTGTAATGTATCTAGCAGACTGTCAGTGATGTGCATTTAAATTAAATTTTAATACTTTTCAATAATACTTATTCAATAATAAAATACTTATTCAATAATAAAAACTATTTTATATTTCATCTACTTTTATAGAGAGTTCTGTTGGGTTTCAAAGGTGGTAAATATTTATGGAAGGAGATAGCCCAATCTTCCTTCTATGGAGAAGCTAGTGGTTTGAACCACCAACTTTATGGTTAGCAGTCAAATGCCTTAGGCACTGTGCCTCTATAGCTCCTAAATAGGAATCTCAAAAGTTTGAGCAGTTCCTTTACAAATAAGATTTTTTTTAAATTTATTTCATTTTGTTCTGGTTACCTAGGGCCACTCTGACAAGAATATACCACAAATGGGATGGCCTTAACAAACAGGAGTTTATTCTTACAATTTGGAGGCTTTAAGTCCAAGTTCAAAGTGCCAAGCTCTAGGGACTGGGTGAGAGCCCCTTAACCTTGGGGTCCAGCTCTGCCTCCTGCTCCCAGCCCACTGGAGCTAGAGGCATTTCTTCACTCAAACAGCTGCTGGCTGCTGAGGCTGAGAAGCCCCAAGGTTGACAAGTAAAAAAGGCACAGTCCCAATGTTACCAAACCACACGGCAGGCCATTAACTTAAGTCCATTGTAAGTCCCAAGGTCGGCAGACCATAGCGGCTGCTGAGCAATGACAAGGCTAATGCAGGGTCTAAGCATGCTAAAGGCTAGAGACCATTTCCAATGCTTCTCCTTAAATACAGGGAGCAGACCACATTCCCAAAGGCAGCTGCTACTCAGCTGCTCACAGTAGATTCCACCATGGAGTTGATTACCAGTCTCATCATAGGGAATACTACATCCAGCTGCCCAGCTACTCAACCAGGCCTAGCCAAGTTGACACAAAAACATAACCACCACAATTCCACCCCCATTAAGGCCACATCTTTTGACCTCCTCTAACTACACAAGATGAAGGCAGAATCATCATCAATAGCCCAAGGCCTATTACTGCAAGGCCAGACATGCTGCCTCCCTCCAGCCCTTTCGCCAAGTATTCCTCCAAGAGCACCCACCACCTCTCTCCTGGGTTTGATAATTCACTGCAGTGGCCACACAGAACTCACAGATTATGAGGTTTATTAGGGAAGCACCAGGCTATAATTCAAGTTCAGGAAAAATTCTCAGTCTCTCTCTTAGTTTACAAACTCTCTCCTAACAGTCTCTCTTGGTCTCTCTCCCAACAGTAAGTGTCCCTCGGTGTCTCACTCAGCAATGAGTGTCTCTTACATCTCTTTTCCAGCAGCACGTGTCTCTTTTAGGAGTGTGTGTCTCTTTCAGCAGCACATTTTCCTCAACCAGCAGTCAGAGAGAGACTTCTGACTCTAGGGGGCCTCCTTTTGAGCCTGGCAGAGTGGCCAAACTAACCAATCATAACATCAGAATTCTAAGTACCTGAGAGAGAGCAGGAACCTCCTATAACATTGCTTTGTGCTGTGCCCAACAGAAATACCCCAGGTGGATAACTTTTACAATCAGGAGCTCCTCAGTTGCTCACAGCAAATTCTACCACAGAGTTTACAAAGACTTATGGCTAGAAAAGCCACACTAAGTAGTTTACTACACCGCACATTTGTATACCCAATGGAAATGGGTAATGTGTCTGTATATCATTGTTACAAACATTTCAAGGTTTTTCTACTATGGATTCATTCAAATTCCTTTTTACTCATGATGGATTAATGGTACCTGCAACATCTTGACTTTTATTCTACAAATGAGAAAAATTTCCAGTCCTAGTTAGATCCTTTCATATATTGAAATGTAGAATTTTTTATGCTAAAACTAAGAAATTGAGTAAATTGTTTTACCATGTTTGTAATACTTAAATTTATAAAAATAAAAGGGAACATGTTACAAATTTATTTTAAATTTTCTTACTGATAGTCTTTATTTTGTTTTATTTTTTCTCATCTCACATATTAGAGATCTGCACAGGAAGAAAGCTCACAAGGCAGGAATGCATAGGAAAGAAGGACACAGAGAAAAGCTAAACAGAGGGAGAAGTGGAAAGAGAGCTGTTACATTGTGGGTATTGCAAATAATGTCAAAAAGCAAAATGTGCATGCACTGTTGAACGGAAATTGAATTTACTTTGCTAAATGTCACCAAAATCATAATAAAAATAAAATAAAAAAGAACTCTATCGACCACTGACAATACGAAAACAAAATGAATTAACAATACACATATATTTTAGGAAACAAAGTTGTATTCCCAGAAAAACAAGGTTGTTTTAGGGACATCCAGTAAGATGGAGGAATAGGCAGACAAGCTACACAGACCCTCTTCAACAAAGAAAAGAGAAACCAATTGACAGAGATACAGAAGATAATCCTGGAGCCCTGAGCTTTGAAAGGGATTATACAGAAGTGGATTAGGCACCAACTAATGGGAAAACCTGAACAAAAACATTGAGTATGGAGATGGTCGGAGCAGTGGACTGTCAGCTACTCTGATGAAACCAAGAGCCTGAATATTTCCAAGTGATGTTGGGACCTGAGAATTGACCTTAAAGATCAGCCCTGGGCAACAAGGGTTGTAGGGACAATTGCTCTGGTGGGTCTATGACTAGGAAGGGAAACAGCAAGGAAGGAGACAACCTGAATTGTGGACTTTTTAGCTGTCTGGAGGGTGTGGTCATTTTGATTGTTAACAAGAGGTGGCCATTTTGGACATTTAAAGTGACCAAGGGTGCAGTTGTTTTGAATGTTTACAAGCAGCTGCCATTTTGGATTTTAAGTGACAACATTCTCATTTGGATTCCAGGGACCCAAGAACAGGCTCTCTTTTCCAAGGATGGCAAGGACACACAGGAGGCTGATAATGGAAAAGGAGACAGGTGGTGAGTGTATAAGTGCTGCCAGCTAGCGAATAGAGGAGTACTACACATACCCTGCTTACATAGATAATATACACACAAAACAAAGAAAATGAAAACCGTGGGCAAGTCACTCCAACATACAATCACCAATTAAATATAAACACAAAAATGTCACAATGCCTCAGAGACAACAGAGCATCACAGTCTACAAAAAGAAGCAAGATAAAGCAGGAGAAACAAGGGACCAGGATACAGACCCAAAACACATCCCTGAGGAAGATGCAGTATTGGAACTCCCTGATAAGGAATTCAAAAGAATTATATTTAGATACTTTCAATGAATTGAGAGACAGATTAA
>NW_006921697.1:1800743-1811607 GCF_000298275.1 Orycteropus afer afer
AGATTTGTTGGAAGAGAATTTTCCTGGTATGATGAAAGATGAGAATATATCATTCAAGAGATCCAATGAACTCCAAACAGGATAGACCCCAAAAGAAAATCACCAAGATATATCATCATCAAACTCACCAAAATCAAAGACAAAGACAGAATCATGAGAGCAGTATGGGAAAAACAAAAAGTTACCTACAAGGGACAACCTGTAAGACTAAGCTTGGCTTTCTCAGCAAAAATAATGCAGGTGAGTAGAAAATGGGATGGTATATATAAAACCCTGAAAGAAAAAATTTCCAACCAAGAATTATGTACCCAGCAAAATTATCCCACAAATATGATGGTGAAATTAGGACATTTTCAGATAAGCAGAAATTAAGAGAATTTGTTAAAACCAGACCAAGCCTACAAGAGATGCTAAAGGGAACCCTTTGGACAGAGAACCAACAATAGCAAACAGCAACTGACTATAAACACACATGATGACATAACCCAGAAACCAACACAGTTATGGAAGTACCCAAAGTAAATAAGCCTATAAGATTGTAAACAGGAAACCAGAGACATCAATTGACAAATGAGGAAAATGCAAACCAAAAAGGGGGAAAAAATTCTGTAGTTACAGAAATTCTAAACGGGAAGTCAAGATAACTACAAGATACAATGGACTTTTCTAAACTTGGGAAGATAACTATATATCACAGAGTGACCTCAAAGAAAAATGATAAACCTTCACATCAAGATAAGAAAGAGGACAAGGGCAAATATTTAGCAAATACTACATCAATGGCAATGAAGGAAGTGATGACACAATTCGTAAACAAAATGAGCTCAGCACCGAAAATTATAGGGAACAAAGAAACCAACACCAGAAAAAAAGCACATAACAAAATGACAGCAACAAATTCATACTTGTTGATAATTACATATCTGGCGTGGGACTTATCTCTAAGATTTATGGAAAACTCTAGTGCCTCAACAGCAAATGGAATAAAATCCAAATGAAAAATGGACAGAAAACATGAAAAGACACTTCACCAAGGAGGATATTTAGGTGGCCGGCCAATGCATGAAGAGATGCTCATGATCACTGGCCATCAGAGAGATACAAATCAAGACAACAATGAGATACCATCTCACCCCAGCATTGATGGCAAGGTTCAATGAGACAGAAAATAACAAATGCTGGCAGGGATGTGGAGAGATTGGGGATCTTATACACTGCTGTGGGACTGTGAAGTGATACAACCACTATGGAAAGCAGTAATGGTGATTCCTTAGAAAGCCAGAATTGGAGATACCATTTGACCCAGCAATCCCATTATATAACCCAGAAGCCAACAAACTCCAAACCAAACTATAACTGGGTTGGTTTCTGGGTTATAGCCTAGAAAGGTGAAAGCCAGGACAGGAACAGATATATGCACACCCATGTTCATCACAGCACTGTTTGCAGTGCCAAGAGGATGGAGGTAACCTAAGTGCCCATCCACAGAGGAGTGGATGACCAAGTTGCGGTGCTTAAACACAATGGAGTGCTATGCAGCACTGAGGAGTAATGTGGAGTCTGCAAAGTGCTGCGTGGTGTGGATGGACTTGGAGGACATTATGCTGAGTGAAATAAGTCAGTCACAGAAGGACAAATATAATATTAGTTTGTTGTTGTGGAGGGTCAAGGAAAGGTTTATATATGGAGGGAAACTTTTTTCATTGATTGCCAGGGGTGGGAGATAAGGGAAGGAGAGGGAACATTTAAATAAATAAATAATTATATATATATATATATATATATATTGACCTATGTCACTTTAGTTTTGTGTATCTCACTGTACATAAATTATCTTTCAATAAAATGCATTTTAAAAAGAAAGAAAAATAAGATTGTTTTAATATCTGAAAATTATAAAATTCTCATTTATTGAAATAACAGAATATATGAGAAAATCATATGCTCATCTCCATAGGTAACTATTCATAATAAAATTATTTTGAAATGTACTTGAATAGACATTTCACCAAAGAAATAAAAAGAAAATGGCCAACAAACACATGAAAAGATGCCCAACGCCATTTGTTATTGGGAAAATATAAATCAAAACCATAATGAGATACCATTTCACACCCACCAAGATGACAATGATTAAATAATGGAAAACAAAATATTCTGGCAAGGATGCAGAGAAATTGAAACCCTCATTGCTATTGAGATTACAAACTGGTAATTGATTACAAGCTGCTGTTGAAAAGAGTTTGGTAGTTTCTCAAAAGTTAATCATAGAACAAACAAACTGACTATTGAGTTGCTGTTGATTCCTACTCTTGGTGACCCCATATATATTACAGTAAACTCTGTTTCATAGTGTTTTCAATAGGTGATTCTTCAGAATAGGTTGTTAGGCCTTTCTTTTTAGGTGTCTTTAGGTGGATTTGTACCTCAAAACTTTCATTTAGCAACCAAGCAAGTTAACTATTGGTACCACCCAGGAGCTTCTAGAAGTACCATATGGCCCTGCAATGATTGTATCCACCCAAAATAATTAAAGACAGCAGGGCAAATAGATGTTTGTATATCAATGCTCCTAAGTCAAGTGCCTTAGGATGCTGAAAAACCTATGGAGTGTAGTTATACTCTGTAACAGGTGAGGTCATCATAAGCCAATTGACTTAATAGCAAATGTTGTTTAATGACACTGGGATTAGTTCCACTCTTTGACTATTATAAATAAAACTGCTATGAATATTAGTGTACAACTCATTGCATGTTCATATGGTTTCATCTGTCATATGTAAATAAGTAGGTATAATGAATAGTTCATATAGAAGTTATATTTTGAACTTTAGAAGGACATGGCAAACTCCTTTGCAGGATGGCTGCAACTTTCTACATTCCATCCAAAAACATAAGAGTTTTCCAGTTCGTCCACATCCTGACCAATACATGTTGTCTTTTGGATTATAACCACTCTAGGAGCTCTGGTAGCATAGTGCCTAAGGTATTTGACTGGTAACCAGAAGGCTGGTGGCTCAAACCCATCAGCCACTCCTCATAAAATTGAGCAATCTACATCCGTAGTGTTATCCCCTCGGAAAGCGAAGGAGGGGTCACTGTGAATTGGATCCCACTGGACGGAAGTTAATTATGTTGCATTAGCTGATGAATTCATTATTGTATACTCATAACATAAGTATATGAAATTTCTGTCTGTGTCTTATGGTTATAATAAAGAAAATAAAGTTCAAATATTAATGAAAGATAATATGCCAACATGTAGAAAGAGGTTGCCAAAGAATGACAGAGTTAAGCTATTTCTTCTTTTCCACTTGTTGTATTATCTCTTTTAATAAAGAATGAATTTTTAATACTCTAATCCACAAAATTAACATTTAGAAAGGAACAAGAAATCTCAAGGTGTTTTACTTCTAAAACTATGCAATTTTGCCTAACTTAACATTTCCGAGAAGTTATATTATATATTCAAGTTTCCTTTTTCAGTTTCTAGGTTTATGTACAGACTGACTAAACCAAACCAAAACCGAATTTGCTGCTATCCAGTCAATTCTGACTCATAGCAACCCCCAATCTTTATGGAAGTAGACTCCCCTCCTCTTCCTTCCACAAAGAGGCTAGTGGGTTTGAACTGCTAACCTTCTGGTTAGCACTCAAATGCCTTAGGCACTGCATCACTGCACGCACTGCCGTCAAGTTGGATCCAACTCATAGCAACCCCTCCTTGGGTTTCTGGGATGGTATCACTATAGAAGTAGATTGCCCAACCTTCCTTCTGAGGAGTGGCTAGTGGGTTTTAACCCCCAGGCTTCTGGTTAGCTCTCAAATGTCTTAGGCAATATGCCACCAGAGCTCCTACTGCATCACCAGTGCTCCTTTATTCAGACTGACTAGTGGCCTTTTTTTTTTTAGCTCCAGAGAAGAACTGTAGAGGTTCCTAGGAGGACTGTAAAGTCAGGTAGAGTAACTGAGTGTGCATCCATTTATCCCACAACCTCCTCAGATCTAATTAGTGGACACACAGACCTTGGCTACTCTGAACCATTTTTTCTGTTTATTTATTACACACATCTTATTGTTGTTTAGAAATGAAATAGTGGAAATTGATCTCCTTGAAGCCTAGAAAGTGTTTTCCCATGCTTTGATATGGATGCAGAACTGTCCTCCATGGTCCCTCCAACAGTTCTGTTGATCTCACAAGTATTCCTGAGATGGTGTCCTTCTTTTCATTGAGGAAAAATGTTTGCAACCAACTCATAGGATTGGCATTTTAAAATTCCTGCCAGTAAAAATCTAAGAGAAAAGCAGCTTTCCTTCAGTTTGAACTAACTCTACCCTCTTCAGGCTACGGTGATGGGATTTCTATAGTGGTTGATTAGATCCATCAACCACAGGCTTAATCTCATAAACAAATATTGAGTAGCCATACTCGTGGTGAAAGTTTTTCCAGGACACATTTCCTTAGTTTATATAAGAGAATTTTCCAGATATCTAAGTTCTGCTTTCATTTTTGCATGGATCATTATTAAGTCTTTCTCTTTATTATAAGAAGCAAGGAGAAACCAAGAAACCTCATTCAAGATTTAATTTAGAAATCTCTTCCACAAAATACCCATGTTCATCACTTACAATTTTTTTTTCCTTCCACAAACCTTTTGAACACAATCCAGGCAAGTTTTTTGCCACTACATAAAAGCTTAATCTCTCTAGGATCCAATCATATTTTCATCATTTCATTTTAAAGCTTCACCTGAAGCACATTTCTAACAAAAATCTATTCATATTGTTACTCATAGAAGATTTCCCAACATATTTGTCATATATTCCTGATCTCTCTTCCAAATTAATATCCATAACTCCAAGAACAATTTCTTCAAGGCAATCTAGAGCCTTATTATTTAGAAACATACCGATAGATCTTCTTATACATATTGTCCAACCACTTAACTCTTGTAAAACCACTTCCACACTCTAAGTATTTTTTGATAGGAGCACCCCATTCTTGGTACCAAATTCTCTTTTATTTAGGTAGTGCTGTCATAAAAAAAATTCCATAAATGAGTAGTTTAAAATAATAGAAATTTTTTTTTCACAGTTTAGGAGGCTAGAAACTCATATTCTTATTCAACTTTAGGGTAAGATTCTGTTGTCTCTAAGGGGAAACTCTGGTTTCAGCTTCATAACCTGGGCATTCCTTGGTTTCTGGCAATATCCAATTGGCAGGTAGGTTGACATGTTTTGTGATAATCTCTCTTTGTGTAATCTGCTGCTTTTATATTTCAAAGGTCATTATATTTAAGACACCCTCTACAGTAATATGGGTCATTAATGAAGAAAAAAGTACATATACATAACAGTTAGAATTTTCAAACATATTTTTGGGATGTATCATTCAATCCATAACAGGCAGAGTTTCAAATATCTGTGATTTTTATGGACACTAATGACAAATTAGGACAACATTGCTATAAGTATCATTGTCCGTATTCTACATTTGTGTTAGCTCACTGCCCAACCAGGAAAATAATAATCATTTCAATAGAAGAAATATGTTGTAACAAGTTTATTGATCAAAGCACTTGCTGATTGAGAAATGTCTTATATTTCCAGTTATAACATTTAATTAAACAAATGTCTTTTTAATATTTTTCATCAAACTTTTAACTAAACAGAATATTGAGATTAGAAGGCACCATCAGATTCTTCTGGTCTGTCTTGGTGTTTAAGACAAGAACTAGTTATTCATCTAAGACTTCAGGAATTACTTGAAGACACTATAATGTTCCTTACAATTCACCAGGAATAGGATTACAGTGGATGCTGCATCAATGGTGAAGCCACCTTGTGATGTGTGCATGGGCCATAATGTTTAAAAACAATTTCACCATTGCTTTCTCTGTAGAAACAAAGAGGGAAAATTTTAGAAAAGAAGAAAATAATACATAAAATTTCCTGATGGTGCCCTGAATGCTTCTCAATGGTTGAGCATTTAAACTAGAGAAGCAATGGAAATGCTAGACTCTACTTCATCAAGCTGCTGGGTCTTGCTACTGACCAGGCCCTGCATATGTCCTCTCTCCTGCTGTGGGTTTATTTTATAAGTCTTGTTTCATTCCTGGGAAACACGCTGATGTGCAGAAGGAGGGGATATAAGATCCACAGTTTAAGCCCTGGACCTCTGCTTTACATTATACTGGTCCACCTACAGAAATTCATGAAAATGACATTAAATGACAATTTGAAAACTTGCAGACAGACCAGCATCATCATATGTTTCCTCAGATGAATATGCTGGCAGAATTGTTGGTTCCAGTATAAAGTTTAAGTGAATATCCTCAACATTTAGTAGAAATAAAACAATTTTCAGCATATGCTGTGAAAAGATTAATAACAACACAGCAGTAGTGTTTATTAATTTATGGCTGTTATTTCAATAATTAAAAAGATAAATATTTAACATTCTGGACTTACCTCTTTGCACTGCAAAATGTGCACTCATTTCCATAAGTGACACCATTAGATGCACATATGTGTTTTAACTCCTTGTCGCAAACACTAAATGGGAGGTGTGCAAATTTCCTACAGTTTGGCTACAAAAAAAAACAGCAATAGCATAGGTATAATCAAACTACACATCAAAACAAGTTCTTAGTATATTCTTATGATATAAACATAAATGAACATTGACCACTTTATATATTCTTTATTGCAGACCAATAATGAAGCAAACACCTTTGGAAGTAGAAACCAAATTAAAAATAAAACAGATTAAATCTTGCAGTGCTCATTAAGTGGGTTACCCATCCACCCCACAGGAAGTCTTCCTTAAGACTCAACTTAATAATATCATTTACTTATTTTACTTACAGATACACAAGATGTGCAGTTATTCATAAAGCTGGATATTATTTAATTTCATTTTTAGATATTACATAAATCTATATACATAAGCTATTTAACATATTCTGTTTGGTATATATAGATTATATTTACTAAAAGTTTAAAATTGTTTACTAAGATAATATAATTTTCTTATTGGTAACAAATTAATATAATAAATTATAATATGGATTCAATCTAAGTCAATCATGTAGCATGAGTAAAGACAACTTAATCATCTTTTGGCAACATTTTATACATTATTAGATTTTGCATACTACAATTTTATTTAGGATTGGTAGATCTATACTCATGAATAACATTAGCAATATAAGTTTCTTATAATTGTCCTTGTCTAAATATATTATATTATAATTATACCAAGCATAATTATGATCATGTAATGAATTTAATGTTAAATATATAGGTTTAAATTAGCCTTATAATTGAGCTTTAAAATAGGCTGTTTCTTTTTCATTTTATTTTTGTTTGTTCATTTTTTAATTGTGATTTGGGTGAAAATTTACAGAGCAAATTGGTTTTCCATTCAACAACCCACACACATTCTGGTTTGTGACATTTGCTGCATTCCCCACACTGTAACAACCTTCTTCTTACTTTCACCCTGAACCCACCCCTTCCCTTCTTTCTGCCTTTGTATCTCCTCCCACCTTCCTAGATCTATCCCTGGTAAGTGCTCTTCTCTTGATCTTACAGGTTTGATTGGTCTAATAATTGCATACCCTCCTGCAATTACTATTCACCTTATAAGCCTGTCTGATTCTTAAGAGGCCCCAGTTGAGTCACAGAGGTTACATAGAGTTCCTAGTTTGAAAGGTGTCTAAGGGCCATAATCTTGTGTGTTATACCCATCTTCATCAAACCATTAAGCCTGGTCTTTTTTTTTTTTATTGTTTTAAGTTTTATTCCACGTTTGCCCCCACTCTCTATAGGACTTCTTACTGTCATCCATTGCAGTTACTAGATGGTAACTGGGTACCATCTAGTTCTTCTGGTACCAGGATTCTGGAGGCTGGAGGTCAAATGCTCCATCAGTCAAATAAGCTGTTTTTGTTGTTATTATTGTTATTTTTTTTTTTTTTTTGTGTGTGTGTGTGTGTGTTTGTGTGTGATTGTTTTGTTTTATTTTGTCTTTTGTGAAAATTTTTTTTTTGGCTGTTATTGTTCTGAAACAAATGGTCAAGGTGCTACATTTTGTGGGATAATTTATAATCAGATATTCAATATAAGTTTTCTGTATAGTTTTTCAAAATTTTTTGTAAAATTGATTTTCTGGAAATTTGTCCATTTATCTTTTTACTCTGTGGGTAATTTACCCAAAAAAGGTATATGCAAAAGTTTATTCACCAAAGCATTATCTATAATGTTTTTTAAATATTGAAAGATTCTTAATACAGAGGATTGAGTAATACTTCTTATTTCTAGAAAATGGAAAAATAACAACATACATTTGTAAAGAAGGAGGAATGTCTGCAAGGATAAAAGAGATTCTGGATATTGATAATTCCTATATATTCTCCATGAGAGGAGAAATTACTTAGAATTTTCCTTTATAACACATCTTAATTGTTATGAGCAATTTTTGATTACCAGTTCACTTTACAAGAAAACATTTTAAAAAATAAAAATATCAATTTTTTTTTATGAATTAGCATTAACTTACATGCTTCTTACATTGTTGATGTCGAGAGAAGACTGTATCTGCACAAAAGAAAAAGATTAAATAGCTTAACGTTTTCTATGATATATTCATATCTGTTGCTGGAACACAAGGATACAAGTGCTTCTTTGAGGAAACATCAGCCAAAACAAAAAGCTTCTGTAGCTGACTGTATGGTCAATCAAATTGCAAAACCAGAAACAGAGTTGATTCCTTTAATGGAGCTAATTCTGTCTAAAATACGTTATCTTTCTTTAAGCCCATAATACTATTCCTTGAAGATATCATATTCTATTATTTTTAATTAAGGAAACTGAAACTCAAGGAAGATAATTTTTACAAACTTACTTACATGTGAATGGATGAATCAAGAGTGCCAAAGTTCCTGACCTAGTCATTGGGTCTTAGTTCTCACCTGACATATGCTTTGATGTTAGGAATAAAAATCAGACATGAACAATTATTCTAATAGATTACATTTAAAAAAATACCTTGAATTTCAACTCCAAAAGAGGGAAAGAATTTAGTTCAAGTATTTTCAGCTATATAATTGGGGGAAAAAAAGAATTCTCTGCTCCCAAATCTGGTAGCATTCATATCTGCTACACTGCTTCACTCTTTTTATAATATAGGTAATGAAAAAAATATATATATATATATCCACTGATATAACAAAGAGTATTCATGCTTATGCATATATTTTTAATAATGCACAAGAATCAACACAAATGGAAAAGCCAATTCCATTCTTAAGAGGCCCCAGATCTTGCCTATGTTTTCTAAAATATTCAGAACTAAAAAATATACTCACCAGAGGAAAGATGAAATACCAACAACATTAACAAAAACGTCTTCATGGCCAATGAGAAGTTAGCCATTTAATCTTTTTACCCTAGAAAAAGTATTGAAGAAAAGTTTCAGAATGTATATGGCACAACCCTTTCAGTCAATGGAAAGAAGCCGGAACAAGAGACTACTTTTATGGCCTACTTGAAAAAGGATCTACAGTCCCTAGTTTCTATATTCTCTTACTGTTCATTAGGGCAAACTGTTCACATTATTCCCTATTCTCTAGTGAACAAAAAGTAAACATGTTAATAGATAAAACAGATACAAGTCAGGATAATAATCTTCTGTGCAGTACTTAAAATGCATCCAATTTTGAATGTTTGATTCAGTTATCAGAGGAGCAGGAAGTTTTATTACAAAATGGGCAAGACTTGGAGAATTCTTGGAAGCAAACCTAGCACAAAAACTACTGTAATCTATTCTCCAAATTACCTACCTTAAGGAGAAGAAGCAGGGAAAAGGAAACAGTGGCTGTCTTGTTCACTGTTGCTTCTCAGTCACATTCACTATATAGAAGAGTCTCTTTTATATATTTTTGTGTAAGGGATGAAATGTGAGCAGGTCCAATGGCAATGGAGAGATAAGAAACAGAGGAATATTGTGTTTCTGCCTGGAGATACAGAAGTTGCATCATGTGGACCTCATTAAAACCATCTCTGTAGCTCAAAGTAAAAGGACATATTGATATAATCAACACCAAAAAAAGCAGGTAGAGGGGAAAAAAATGAGAGGTGTAGATTTCAGGCCTAAGATAGTTAAATTATGTGAAATTTATCCAAGTAAAGGAGTTGTGTAGAGTGAAAGAACTAAGGCAAGAAAAGAATTCTAAGGTCTGTCACTGACAAATATAGCTATTACAGCAGTACCATTAAAGCCCAGACTAATGCAAGAATCATTTGCATACCTTAATAAAAATATTATTTCCTAAATTCCTTCTCCAAGATTATAATTCAAATGTTCTAGTTTTGGTTTGTTTGCTTTGTTTTTTATGTTTAGGTTTCCAATACATAATTGTAACATGCAGCTGTGGTTGAGGGATGACTACCCTAAAGCTATCTAAAATAATCAAAAAGACATCATTCTATCAATATTTTACTTGTCTAAACCAGAGATTTCATAATGACTAGAGACATATTTTACAAACATTTCAGAGGATAGATTTATTCACTCATTATAAGTTAAACTTTTTCAATGATATATACACAAATAAATACATTCTTCTGAAACATTATATGATGTATATAATGTTACATAAAAGTTAACTAATTTAAATACATTAATTAAAATGTAGCTTGTTTTTCTTCATTTAGTCTTATTAAAAATAATGAAAATAAACTGTAAAGGAAGAGTATAGCTTATTACTAAGTGTTAAGTCATTTAAGCATAGGTACTGAAACAAGGCGGGCTTGTGCTTACTCACTGATCTGCACTGAACACTTTCCCTTGTTACCCTCC
>NW_006921697.1:1816306-1817691 GCF_000298275.1 Orycteropus afer afer
AAAAAAAAAAAAAACTCAATGCCATCGAGTTGGATCCTACTAATAGCGACACCTCCCTGGGTTCCCAAGGTGGTGTCACTACAGAAGTAGATTGCCCAACCTTCCTTCTGAGGAGCGTCTGGAGGGTTTGAACTGCCAGCCTTATGGTTAGCAGTAAAGTGCCTTAGGCACTATGCTACCAGAGCTACTAGGTGAGTTTAGGGAAATTAAATTCTAATACTATAGAGATATATTTATTGCTCATTTCTTACTAATTGTTATACTGAATCAATGATTTTATTGAGCCTTTATATTTTAATTTAATCTATGCAACAGTAATAAAAAAAAGAGTGTATATTTTATTCCATTTTATAGCTGGTGAGAGGCTAAATAAATTTAGTAACATGCTTGTTTCAGATATTTGTAAGATTTTCAGTGGCCAATTTTTTCAGAAATTGATGATCCATCTTTCTTCCCATTCTGTCTTAGTCTGGAAGCCCCACTGAAAACCTGTTCAGCATGGGTGGCCCTACTGGTATTTAAAATATCAGTGGCATAGTATCCAGAATCAGAGCAATGTGCAAGCCACCACAGTATGATGAACTGAGAGACAAGTAAAGTTTTTTGAAAGTGAAGATTTGCAGTACTTACTGATGAAGTTCAAAGACTACAGCCTTCATTATACCTCAACATAAAGAAAACAAAAATCATTGCAATTGGACCAATAAGCAACATCATAGTAAATGGAGTAACAAATGATATTGTCAGAAATTTCATTTTAGTTGGATCCACAATGAATGCCCATGGAAGCAACAGTCATCAAATCAGATGATGTATTGCACTGGGTAAATCTGCTCCAAACCACCTCTTTAAAGTGTTAAAGAACAAAGATGTTGTCTTGAAGACTAAAGTACTCCTCACTCAAGTTATAGTATTTTCAGTAGCCTCATATACATGTGAAAGCTTGACAATGAATAAGGAAGACCATAGAAGAAGAACTGATGCACTTGAATTGTGTTAGCGTAGATTACCAAAAATACCATCGACTACTAGAAGGATGAACAAATCTGTCTTGGAAAACATGCAGCCAGAATGCTCCTTAGAAGCAAGAATGGCTAGACTTCATCTCATGTACTTTGGTCATGTCGTCAGAAGAAACCAGTCCCTGAAGAAGAATATCATGCTATGTAATGTAGCGAAAAAGAAGACTTTCAATGAGATGAATTGAGAGTAGATTTGATGAGGGTCTCAAGTATAGGAAATATTATAAGGATGGTGCAGGATTGTTGTACATAGGGTCCTTATGAATTGGAGCCAACTCTGGTAGCATAGTGCCTAAGGCACTTGACTGCTAACCAGAAGGCTGGCGGTTCAAACCCACCAGCCACTCCTCGGAAGGAAGGTTG
>NW_006921697.1:1818591-1841045 GCF_000298275.1 Orycteropus afer afer
AGAATAATTAACAACCTATGATATGCTGATGACACAACTTTGCTTGCTGAAAGTGAGGATGACTTGAAGCACTTACTGATGAAGATTAATGAATACAGTATGAAGTATGGATTATATCTCAATATAAAGAAAACAAAAAATCCTCACAACTGGACCTATAAGCAGCATCACGATAAAGGAGAAAAGATCAAAGTTGTTAAAGACTTCATATTACTTGGTTCTACAATCGATGCCAATGGAAGCAGCAGTCAAGACATCAGACAACATATAGCATGGGCAAGTCAGCTGCAAAGGACCTCTTTCAAGTGTTGAAGAGCAAAGATATCTCCTTGAGGACTAAGGTGTGCCTCACACAAGCCATGGTATTTTCGATTGTCTCATATGCATGTGAAAGCTGGACAATGAATAAGGAAGACTGAAGAAAAGTTGATGATTTTGAGTTTTGGTGCTGGTGAAGAATGCTGAAATTACCATGGACTGCTAAAATATCTAACAAATCTGTCCTGGAGGAAGTGCAGCTGGAATAGTCTTTGAAAGTGAGAATGGGCAGACTTCATCTCACCTACTTTGGTCATGTTGTAAGAAGGGACCATTCCCTGGAGAAGGATGTCATGCTTTGTAAGGTGGAGGGTCAATGAAAGCAGGGATGGCCATTAAGGAGATGGATTGACACAGTGGCAGCGGTGATGGGCTCAACTATAACAAGGATTGTGCAACTGGCATGGAACCAGGCAATGTTTCATTCTGTTGTGCATAGGGTTGCTGTGAGTCAGAAATGAGTCGGCGGCACCTAACAACAACAAAAAAACACACAATTCTGATCCATGTTCTTTATAGAGTCCAGCTTCCTGGATTATTTGCTCAGCACACAGATTGAGTTAAGCATGCTGAAAGAATACAAGCCTGGAACACATCCTTCTGGGTTTTAAACCATGCAGTATTCCTTGTTCTGTTCCAGTGGCAGTTTCTTGTTCTATGTACAGATTGATCATGAGCACAATTAAGTATTCTGAAGTTCCCAGTATTGTTCTTGTTATTCATAGTTTGTTATGATAAACACAATTGAATACGTTTGCATTGTCAATAAAACACAGGTAAGCATCTTTCTGATATATTCTTTGCTTTCAGGAAAAATCCATCTGAAATCAAGAAATGACATTCCTTGTTCCATGTCCTGTTCTGAACCATCTTGAATTTCTATATGTTCCCTGTCAGTATACAGCTGCTATCATTATTGAATTATCTTCAGCAAAATTTTACTTGCATGTTTTATGAATGATATTATTCAATAATTATCACATTCTATTGGATCACCTTTCTTAGAAATGGGCCCAGATATGAATCTTTTCTAGCTGATGGGCCAGGCAGCTATCTTCTAACTTTCTTAGGACAAACAATTGCCAGTTGAGTTAAGCATTGCCCACAGCACTTCATTCATTTGTTGTAACATCTTAGTGGTTCTTCAGTCAATACTTAGAGCCTTTCCTCTATTTATTTATTTATTTATTTATTTATTTATTTATTTGCCAATTCTCTCAGTGCCACTTGGACATCTTCCTTCAATACCATGCATTCTTGGTCATATGCTACCTCCTGAGATAGCTGAATGTTACCCAATTCCTTTTGGCACAGTGACTGTGTGTTCCTTCCATCTTCCTTTATTCTGCCCGCATAATACAATATTTTGGCCGCAGAACCATTCAATATCATAACTTGAGGTTTGCATGTTTTCTTCAGTTCTTTCAGCTTGAGAAATGCTGATCACGTTTTTTCATTTTGTTTTCTAACTCCAGGTCTTTGCACATTCCATTATACTTCATTTTTTCTTCTTGAGCTGCCTTCTGAAATCTTCTGATTAGCTCTTTTATTTCATCACTACTTCCATTAGCTTTAGCTACTCTATGCTTAAGAGCAAGTCTTAGAGTGTCCTTTGATATCCATTTTGTTCTTTTCTTCTTGTTTTTTTTTTCTTTTTAATTTTTATTGTGATTTGGGTGAAAGCTAACAGAGCAAATTCACTTTCTATACAGCAGCTCACATACACTTTGTCTCATGACATTGACTGTAATTTCCTTGCCATAGATACCTCTTCCCTGTGTCCTTCCCTCCCATGTACTCCTGCCCTCTAAGCTGTCTCCCTGTGCATACACAGCCCTTCTCTTCTCCCATGGTTCATCTCTCCAAGGAGTGTATCCACCTAACATAAATGTTCATGTGATAAGCCTGTCTTTTGTTTGGCTGGAAGCCACAGGAGGGGGTTCAATTCTAGACCTGAAGAACAGCTAGGGGACATAGTCTCACGGGTTCCACCAGGCTCTATCAGACCAGTAAAACTGTTCTTTTTTTTTTTTTTTTTAATGATTTTGAGTTTTGTTCCATAATGTTCTCCCACTCTATCCAGGATCTCCTACATAGATCCCCCTCCAAGTGGTTGACAGTGGTAGCCAGGCAACATCTACTTCTTCTGGTCTCATAGTCGTATAGGCTGATGATCACATGGTGTACCAATTGCTTGACTAACTGTTTCTATATGACTTTGCTTTACTTCATTCTTCTTTGCTCTGGAAGAGGAGAAACCCATCATTGCATCTAGATGGCTGCTTGCAAGTTTTTAAGATTCCAGTCACTACTTGCCAAAGTAGGATATGGAACAATATTTTTGTGTAGTATATTATGCCAATTGAGCTGGATGTCCCCTGCAACTATGGTCCCGAGCCCACAGGTCCAACTACTCACTCCCTCTGTGTAGCTAGCTATGGCCAAGAAGTGACTACAACCTTGTCCCTTGTCAGCTCAAGTATATACCTGGGAATTCTTACTGAGCATAGAAATACACTTGGAGAAACATTGTCTGCCAACACTGTACATGATCATGAAAGCACTCTCCCCCGCATGTTGTCCATGTTGTTATGTGCCATTGAGTCAGACCCGACTCATAGCAACCCCTCCTTGGGTTGCTGAGGTGGTATCACTAAGGAAATAGATTTCCCAATCTTCCTTCCGAGGAGTGGCTTTTGGGTTTGAACCACCAGCCTTCTGGTTAGCAGTCAAGTGCTTTAGGCACTAAGCTACCAGAGCTCCTCCCCCATGCATAGAAATACCTAATTGTTCAACATGTCAACCTATCTATCCACCTGTAGATCAATGTTTGCCTTCACTGACAGTGCAGTACTGTACTTGCAAAAGGGTTCATCTTTGTTGTCTGTACCTCCCAGGTACCTCCCTATGTCTTCTTCTTCCTCAATGCCACCATGTTGATCACTCACATTTGGTACATAGCCCTTCTCCTCACCCAAATCAATACTTGTCTTTACCTATCTAACAGTGTTCCCTCTCCTCATCTCCCACCCCTGGTAACCAACAAAGAAAATTCCCTTCCATATATAAACCTTTCCTTGATTTTTTACAATAACAGACTAATATAATACTTGTCCTTCTGTGACTGACTTATTTCACTCAACATAATATCCTCCAAGTTCAACCACATTATGTGGTGTTTTGCCAATTCTACATTATTCTTTAGGGTTGCAAAGTATTCCATTGTGTGTATGTACCATAGTTTACTTATCCACTCTTCTGTTGATGGGCACCTAGGTTGTTTCCATCTTTTTGCTATTGCAAATAGTTCTTCAATGAACATGGATATTCATATATCTGTTCTTGTCCTGGCTCTCAGTTCCTTAGCTTGTATACCTAGTAATGGAATTACTGGGTCAAATGGTATTTCTAATTCAAACTTTTGAAGATTTGCCATACTGTTTTCCACAGTGGTTGTATCATTTTACAGTCCCACCAGCAGTGTAGGAGAGTCCCAAGCTCTCCACATCCTTGCCAGCATTTGTTATTTTCTGTGTTGTTGAACTTTGCTACTAGTGCTATGGCAAGATGGCATATCATTGTTGTTTGGATTTGCATCTCTAACAGCTTATTAGCATGATCATTTCTTCATATGTTTGTTGGTTGCCTGAATATCCTCTGGTGAAGTGTATTCATGTCTTCTGCCCATTTTTTAGTTGCATTATTAGTCTTTTTGTTGTTGAAGTGTTGGAGTTTTCAAAAAATTCTAAAAAGATAAGTACCTTGTCAGACATGTCATTACTGGATATTTTTTTCCCAATCTGTAGCTTCTCTTTTGACTCCTTTGGAAAAATCTTTGGAAGTATATACAAATTTAAATTTTAGAAGGTCCCTTTCATCTAGTTTCTCTTCTGCTGTTTGTGCATTTTGGGTTATGCTTAATAGTCCATTTATGTCATATATTGTTGTTGTTATGTGCCGTTGAGTTGGACCCGACTCATAGCAACCCCTCCTTGGGTTTCTGAGGTTGTATCACTATGGAAGTAGATTGGCCAACCTTCCTTCCAAGGAGTGGCTGGTGAGTTTGAACTGCCAGCCTTCTGGTTAGCAGTCAAGTGCCTTAGACACTATGAAAATTTGCCCTTGTTTTTCCTTGAGAAACTTTATAGTTTTAGGTTTCACATTAAAGTCTTTGATCCATCTGGAGTTAATTTTTGTAGGTGGTGTGAGGTACAGATCTTGTTTCATTTTCTGCAACTGGATATCCAATATTGCCAGCACCATTTATTAAACAGACCATCTCTTCCCTCAGTTAATGGATTTTGGCCCTTTGTCAAAGATCAGCTAACCACAGGTTGATAGATCTATTTCTGGGTTCTCAATTCTACTCCATTGGTCTATGTGTCTGTCATTGTATAAATACCAGGCAGTTTTTACTACTGTGGCTGTACAGTAGGTTTTGAGGTCTGTCAGCATGAAACCTCCTAGTTTGTTCTTCTTCTTCAATAGTGTTTTGCTTATCCAAGGTCTCTTTCCTTTCCATACAAAGTTAGTGATTGGTTTTTCCATATCCTTGAAGAATGTTGATGGGATTTAGATTGGGATTGCATTGAATGTATAGATTACTTTGGCTAGAATTGACATTTTCACAATGTTCAATCTTCCTACCTGCAAGCATGGTATGTTCTTCCATTTATGTAGATCTCTTATGGTTTCTTGAAGTAATCTTTTGTAGTTTTCTTTGTACAGACTTTTCTTTCTGTGATAAGATTTATTCCTAAGTATTTTATGTTTTTGGTAGCTATTGTAAATGTTATTGATTTCCTTATTTCTTTTTCAACAATTCCTTTTCCGGTGTAGAGGAATCCAACTGATTTTTGGATGTTCCTCTTGTATCCTGCACTATGCTAAATCTCTCAGTTAGTTCCAGTAGATTTTTGACTGAGTCTTTTGGATTTTCTAGGTATAGGATCATATCATCAACAAATAGGGATAGCTTGACTTCTTCCTTACTAATTTGAATGCCTTTTATTTCCCTCTCTTGCCTCATTGCCCTAGATAGGACTTCCAATACAATGTTGAATATAAGTGGTGGTAGAGGGCATCCTTGTCTGATTACTCTTCACAAGGGGAATGATTTCAGTCTTACTCCAGTGAGAATAATGATGGCTTTTGGTTTTGATGTATGCCTGTTATTATGCTGAGGAATGCCCCTTCTATTCCTATTTTGCTGATAGTTTTGACCAGCAATGGGTGTTGGATTTTATCAAATGCTTTTTCTGCATCGATTGATATAATCATGTGGTTCTTTTTCTTTGTTTTATTTATGTGGGCATTGATTATTTTTCTAATATTGAACCCTCATTGCATACCTGCTATGAACCGCACTTGGTCATAATGTATTATTTTTTTTTGATATGTGGTTGGAGTCTATTGGCTAGGATTTTGCTGAAGATTTTTGCATCTATATTCATGAGGGATATTGGTCTGTAGTTTTCCTTTTTAGTGAAGTCTTTGCCTGGTTTGTGTGTCAAGGTTATGCTTGCTTTATAAAGTGAATTAGGGAGGATTGCATCCTTTCTATGCTTTGGAATAGTTTGAATAGGACTGACTGAGTAGGTCAGTTCTCTGAAAATTTGGTAGAATTCTCTGGTGAAACCGTGTGGGTAAGTACTTTTTTTGTTGGTAATTTTTTCATGACTTGTTCAATTTCTTCTTTTGTTATAGATCTGTTCAACTTTTCCATCTGAATCTGTGTTAATTTAGGTAAGTAGTGTATTTCTAGAAATCTGTTCATTTCTTCCATATTCAAATTTGTTGAAGTACAGTTCTTCATAGTATCCTTTTTATTTCAGTTGGTTCTGTTCTGATGTCTCCATTTCTTTTCTTAGCCACATTATTTGTATTCTCTCCCTCTTTTTGTTTGTTAATCTTTTCAAAAAACTAACTTCTATTCTTCTTCATTTTTTTCTGTTGTCTTTCTATTTTCTGTATCATTGATTTCTGCTCAAATCTTTATTATTTCCTTTCTTCTGGTGACTATAGGCTTTTCTTGCTGTTCTTTTTCTAATTGTTGGAGATTTGGTTTAAAGTGTTGATTTTGGCTCTTTCTTCTTTTTTGATGTGTTCATTTATTGCTATAAATTGGTCTCCGATCACTGCTTTTGTTGTGTCCCAAAGATTGGTGTGTTGTGTTTTCATTTGATTCAAGAATTTTTTTTTTTAATTACATTTTTTAGTTCTTTATTACCTAGTTGTTTTTAAGGAGGATATGATATGTCTTTGAAGGTACCTAAATATAATTTTTTTTTAAATTCCTTATCAGGGACTTCCAATGCTGCTGCTTCCTCATGGATGTGTCCTGGGTCTGTGTCCCACTCCCTTGTTTCTACTGTTTTATCTTGCTTCCTTATGTAGATTGTGATGATCTGTTGTCTAGAAGACATTGTGACATTGTTGGATTTAGGTCTCTGTTAACTGTTTTTGAAGAGCAGTTAAGTTTGAGTCTGGCTCTTCTTGATGGTTCTTTATCGTTAGCCAGTTGGTGGAGAGTGAAGTGGTGACTCTCACTCAGTAAGTGGAGCTGCAGGAGGTGGGGGTGTGGTTGTGCTGTACTGGCATGGTTGCTGTTGTCTCCCACTCAGTTAGATAAAAATAAAAATAAAAAATCATCAAAAAAGTAAAAGTAATCAACAACAACAACAACAAAAATACACCACATATACACACAGGAACAATAACCAAAAAAAGAAAGGAGAAAAAAAAAAAGTATTATCTGGGGAGTGTGTAATAAGAGAAAAGAGGTAGAGTAGGAGAATAATGAGGGAAAAATGCAAAACATAAACCAAGGAATGGGGTTAACCATGAGAAAGAAAAAAATGAAAATCAGGAACAGAGAAGAGAGAACAAGCTGAAAACTAGAACCTGGGAAGGTAAGAAAAAAGAATAATAATTAAAAGGACAAAAAAAAATAACAATAAAAATAATTTTAAAACAGACAAAAACAAATAAGCTTAATAAAAAAAGAAAAAAAAGAAAATCTGAGCAGGGCAAGGCAGTGCACCCAGTCTCCATCAGAGCACACAGACTGGGATGGAATTCCTGCTAGTCCAAAAGGAGGGTGGGAGTGAGAGATGGCTGCACCTCCATTCACCAAGAGGGTGTGGGGTCTAAGAATAACAAGGGTAATATCTTACTTTTCCAGTCATTTGTGTCTGTAATGTCCTCACAGTTCCTGCCAAGTGGAGTTTATTCTTAGGTCCCTGGATTCTGAGAGAATGCTGTCACTTTAAATATCCAAAATGGTTGAACTGCTTTTAAACATTCAAAATGCCTGTGCCTTCTGTACAGCCAAAATCCACAGCTCAGACTGTCACCTTCTTCACTGCTTTCCCTTTTACTCACCAGCCACCAGTGCAGTCCTCCACGCAGCTCCTGGCTAGCAGTGCTGATTTTTAGGTTCATTTTTAGGTCCTAACTTGGTAATATTTCTTAATCAGATTAATCCTGTCCATGCCATCAGGATTTATGACAGACTACAGCTCCATGTGTTTCTTTTTTTGTGTGTTTTCGTTCAGGTTCTTCTACTAGTTGGAGTTTAGTTCACTTTTGTATCCTTCCTTTCCTAAACATTGTTATACCTTCCTTTTATTCTTTAAACATGAAATATTTATTTCTTTGATTAGATTTCTAATAGATGTTTTGAAATTTTGTGGGAAACAAGGCAGACTTGCTAGAATGGGAGACCATAGTCTTCATTGACTGCCTGCACTTTACTAATCACTTTAATAGAATCTGGCAGAATGGTTACAGCTCCTGATTAGATGACATGACTTTTTCCTATTCTTACCAAATATCTGTAGATAGAAAATTTTCCTCTTTTCTTTTCAAAGTCCTTAGAAAAGTACTTTACTTTAATACATTCATTGCTGCACGTACAGTTTTTCTGAACTTCCTACATGGCCATTCCTCAAGTCTCATGCCCAGTCTACCTTGAACATCAGCATATTTTCTAACCTCTTAATTAGGTTTTGGGAGTTCTGGTGGCATAGTGCCTAAGGAACTTGACTGCTAACCAGAAGGCTGGAGGTTCAAATCCACCAGCCACTCCTCAGAAGGAAGATGGGGCAATCTACTTCCATAGTGATACTGCCTCAGAAACCCAAGGAGGGGTCCTATGAGTTGGGGCCGACTCAACGGCACATAACAACAACAACAATGAGGTTTTAATTGAGCCCAGTTTATTATTCAATTTTCCTTATGGCTAATTCTACTTGATTTTAAGGAAATTTTTTGTAACCCAAGTATGGTATATCTTGCCTTGTTTTCTCCTATTATTTGATTAGGTCTTTAATCAACTTCTGGTAGTGTAGTACCTAAGGCATTTGACTGCTAATGAGAAGGCTGATGGTTCAAACCTCCCAGCCACTCCTCAGAAGGAAGGTTGGACAATCTACTTCCATAGTGATACTGCCTCAGAAACCCAAGGTGGGGTCACTATGAATTGGGTCCGACTTGATGGAACATAACAACAACAACAACAATTATTGTATTATTATTAATGTATTTATTGTGCTATGGATAAAGGTAGATTGTTTTTATTTTTGTTTTCCTTATACCTGGATCTAATTTCTCCAGGACCATATACAGAAAAAGAAGAGAAAGAATTTCCTTCTCCACTGAAATATAGGGAATTTTTTTTTTTTTTTTTTTGGCAATTAATTAATCCATTATGCTTACTTCTACCTGTAATCTATTATGTTATATTTTTCTCATTTCTATTTTTGCATCAGTATCATACTTTTGTTCTTTCAGATCTACTGTGGTTCTGATAAGACTTGAAATCCTGTACTAGAAGTACCAAAGAACATTAACATTTTACTCTTTATATTTCTAGACTAGTTGTATTTATTAAGGAAAAGGAAAAAAAAAAAAAAAAAAACCTTGAATAGTGGGGGGTGGGCAGAGTTTCAACCAGGAACAGGGAAAAAAAAAAAACCTCTTCTTATAGAAATTTAAGAGAATATATTTTCATTATAATTTTAGAATGTATGCATTCTTATACAGAGTATAGTTTTAGATATACAGAACAATTTCAGAAATAATACAGAGTTCCCATATAACCTATATCTGATTATTACTACATTTTTATGCACATATAGTATAAGAAATGTGTTTGACAATGCAACAGAATAGGTTCCTTTCCCATAATGAAGCCTGACAAGTACCCAAGCCCCAGAGTGCATCTTTGTAAATGATTGAAATCCAATAACAATTTCCTTTTATCATAGAACAATTTATATTTCTTTTGGTTTTAAGTCTCTCATTCTCACTTGTTTTGTTCCTTTGCAGTTCAAGTTTCATATTGTTTTCTCCATGTTTTGTCTCCTTTTTCAGACAATCACAATTTATTCTGACAGATAATAATTCTGGATTAAAGGCAATCTGGGCTGTATTCTTCAGACTCTCACTGTATACCTTATTGATAATTATGTCATTCATAAAAACAGTGGTTTAATTCACAATCTACATCAATAATTCTTTGTCAGAGATTTCATATTACTTGGTTCCACAATCAACACCAATGGAAGCAGCAGTCAAGAAATCAGGTAAGTATTGCACTGGGCAAATCTGCTGCAAAAGAGTTCTTTCAAGTGCAGAAAATCAGTGATGTCTCTTTGAAGGTGTGCCTAGCCCAATCCATCGTGTTTTAATATGCATGTGAACGCTGGACAATGAATAAGGAAGACCGAGGAAGAGTTGATCTTTTTGAATTGTGGTGTTGGTGAAGAATACGGAAGGTACCATGGACTGTCAGAATGAACAAATCTGTCTTGGGGAAAATACAGTCAGAATGCTCCTTGGAAGCGACAATGGCCAGACTTCATCTCACCTACTTTGGTCATGTTGTCAGAAGGGACCATTCCCTAGAGAAGGATATCATGCTTTGTAAAGTGAAGGGTCAGTAAAAAAGGGGAAGGCCTTCAAAGACATGGATTTACGCAGTGACTGCAATGATGGGCTCAGGTATAGCAAGCATTGTGAGGCTGGTACAGGACCAAGCAGTATTTCACTGTGTTGTACATGGGGTCGCTATGAGTTGGAGCTGACTCCATGGCACCTAACAACAATAATGCTGACATGATTTTATCTGTAGGTAGAGTCTAAAACTATATATATTCACCTACCTATGATACCTCCACTTGAATATCTCAAAACTTTAATTTTAAAGAGTCAAAATTTAATTTATATTATTCTTATGGTTCATTCAAATCTGATGTACGTACAGGTTTTATATATCAGTATAAACCATACAACTGGTTACATGATTAGAAAGTGTATGCTCTGTTTGACGCATTTCCTTACTTAACCCACCAAGGATTTATTTCTACACATATTTTAAATCTATTTATTGCTCTATGTCTTTATTATTATCTACATTACACAGGCTACTATATTCTCACTTGGACTAATCAAAAGATTTCCTATTTTACCCAGCCTGTTTTCTTTGAACATTTCTTTTATTCTCTAACAAGAGGGACATTTGTCTTTATATAAAGCAAATGTTATTATATCATGTCCTTCTTTAAAATACTTTAAATATGTCAGTGACTCATGAAAAATTGCCAAAATCTTTATCATGTCCTTCAACCAGTGCTTACCTTCCCATTTCTAACCTCTTTCTGCATCTGGCTTCATGTACATTTTACTTTCTATCTTACTACACTGACATTATTTGCATGGCATGCTTCTTACCAACACTTGGCTCTTGAATAGACTGTCTCCTCCTCTCAAAAACTCTTTTGCCATTATAGGGATATTAGGATGAAAATGGAATATGATTGTGTGAATAAATATTAACCCATTTGTGTTAATTGCATATTACGGTAAGTCACCACATTCTTCTATTGGATGTTAATCCCCCTGACAACAACATATCTAGACTTGATATAGGTCCTATTCAACAAAAAGGGGCCACGTACGTCCAGAGGTTGATTCTTCAGCTAGCCTCTATGTCCTTCATTTTACATCTTTTTAACAAAGGTCTAGATAGGCTTGCCACTTTACTACAATCTCAAACACATTCAACACATGACCAGCTGGTAGGGCTCACTCCAGGAAGCCTCCCTTCACTGGGAAATCTCCCAAAAATAATTTGTAATTTGACCTTATGTGCAAATGCTATTTAGTTTATTAATTTTCCTTTCAACATATAATTACCTTCTCATATTAAAGAACTCAAGTATCTCCCTCTAAACTCCAGGAACACTGTTATACTTAAAATTACTTCTATACCATTTCTGTTGGAAGATTTTCTGGTAGGAAATATCACCAAGTAAATTAAGATTTTGGTCTTCCTGAAAATTTTAGTAAATATGGAGTTCTTTAATTCTCTTTTTAACAAAATATATTCTCCAAAAACACACTTTCACTGTTCAGTAAACTGGAGGAAGACCAAGTACAAATCTTGTTGGTGTTTTACATGCTTATGATAAAACCAAGTAGCTCTACACATGTAGTAATCACTGTTACTGCCTGAGTGGTGGATTTCTTTACCGGTAATTTCTGGGAATAGTGATAATGGAGGATGATCTTAGTTTCCATATTCTCTCTTTCTTTTAGTATCTCATTGGCAGCCTTTAGGCAAGACCATCTTAAAGTCACAGTCTTCTCATTTTTACCTTAAGCATGATGTTGCTGTTATGTGTCATTGAGTCTGCTCCGACTTATAGCGACCCCTCTTTGGGTTTCTGAGGTGATATCACTACAGAAGTAGATTGCCTGACCTTCCTTCCGAGGAGTGACTGGTGAGTTTGAACCGTCAGCCTTCTGGTTAGCAGTCAAGTGCCTTAGGTAAGTCACATAAATATGCTTCTTATTAGCTTGTGGTGGTATATTGAATAATTCATGTGTTTAACATTCCAGTTTCTGGTTACTTTGAAATGATATAGGATTCTGTGAATCAAAGGCAAACTCTTATTCTATTACTCTGCTAATAATATATAAAAGAAAAAACGTTCAGTGTGTGGGACACAAAGGGCTTCCCAGTAACTTCAACTCCAGGCTTCAGTTTACTTTTTCTTCAAATGCCATGCTCCAGGAGGACTGGTGCCACAGACATCTCTGATGGTGTCTATTTAAACAATTCAGAGACCTACTGTAAGATTAATATTCAGATTACAATAAAAAATGACATGAGCTCTGGTGGCCTAGTAGGTAAGGCATTTGGCTGCTAACCAGAAGGCCAGTGGTTCAAACCCATCAGCTGTTCTGTGGGAGGAGCATGAGGGGGTCACTATGAGTCAGAAACAACTCAGTGGCAATGGGTTTGGCCATAAAAAAGAAAAAAAGTCTGCATTATTTGAATTTGTGTTTCTCTACTCTATTTTCCCTGAAAAAGAAAAAAAAGAAAAGAAAAGAAAAGAAAAAAACTCTTTCCATTGTGTCAAGTGATAAAGCTGTTAGGTTAAATAATGTATTTCTTCAAAAGCCTACAATGTCTTCCAATTGATCTCTGAGTTAAAGATTAAATTATTGAACACAGAGTTTGAAGCATGGTCCATCTCATATCCACTTCAATCCTCAGGCTTCTAACTCTCTTTCCTATCAGAAATTCACATCCTGTGATGTAAGCCAACCTTAACCAAACCTGATGATGTGAGACTCATCTAGGAGTTTTAAAACTTGCATTTGCCCAATTATCTTACATGAACAATTCATTTACAAGCTGGGTAGTGGGATAGTGCAACGACAGCATTTAAAAGTTCTCCAGGTGATTGTAATATGCATTTATTAATTTTTTTTTAAATTACTAAGGCATAAAGCTTTTTTCTAATTCACATTTCCAAACTTGTATTTTCTTACTTGAGTTTCTTGCATAAGTAATTCATCTTTTTGGAATGTTTTCACATAACTTCTCTATCTTAGGATCTAAAACTATGCTTATCACAGGTTCCCTTCCCCATTCCATTAAGTTTATCAGATGAAATCTCCTGAAGAGCAAAGTTCAATGGAGAATACTTTGTTAGGCATGTCTCTTGGCCTCCAGATGGAACATGTAACTCGGTGTTATCTCACTTGGAAAGCAGCTTGGAGGCACTGAAGTGAAGACATCGGACTGCTAACCAAAAGGTCAGTGTTTTGAACACAGTTGCTGCTCTACAGGAGATAGATTAGGCAATCTGCTTCTACAAGCCTTGGGAACCCTGTGGAGGTTGCTATTATCAGAATTATATCAATTACAATCTTCTTTTTCTTTTCTTTTTAATATCTAACTTAGACACTTGTTTACCCCATCAAGCTCTTCACTCACAAATCATAAAAGAGATTTTACTGGCTAGAGGTGGCTGAGGAGTGTAAAGATACATACAAATTAAAAAGAAAAAAAAAAAAAGAAACAATGTTAAAAAGAGAAAAATTCTTCCTTCCATTTTCTTAGAACATTTACTTTAGAAAACTTGTATTTGAAATACTTTTATGGCTCTTTTGAAATGCATGTAATTATTTTTAAAAGTTAATCCTGTTGCTAGTTTTACAACCTATGAATATTTTCCCTAGAACCCAAGAGTCATATTTTTGAAATGTAATCATCAAAGAATATAACACCCTTCTCTCCAGTTTCTGTGTGAAAGTAGGAGCCCAACTTTGATAAGTGTCTTGCTTTGATTTGCAAATCTACTTCCTGTCATAAAGAAATGAGGAAGTTATCTTTTTCCCCTTTGGATAAAGTCAATTAGCTAAAATAGATGTTCATCCAATTACACTGTGATTTTAGAATAGACTGCGTGTAGAAAGTGATGTTGTCAAATTTTTACTTGAGGACTAGTTGTCATTTATCTTAGAACATATTTGTAATGTGTTGTATAAGTCTGACTACAAGAATGGTATGATTTCTTCCTGTGTTTGCAATCTTTAGCAGACTGCAACCAATCTTGGTTTACTATTTACTCAATAATAAAATTATTTTATTTTTCTTCTGCTTTTGTGGAGAAGTTTTTGGTGTTAATTTTTTCTTTTCTTTTTTCTTTTTTTTTTTTTTTTTTACATTTTCCCAACAGGAATGAAGTTGGAAAAGATAACCACAGTCTTCAGAGATTTTGGCCTTCCCTCTGCTGTCTCTCTGTTTGTGAAGTTAGTCAGCTGCAGAATGTATAAAAGTAGCCCTAGTGTGGAGCATTGCTAGGGGACTGTTCCCAGGAACATAACTGTTCCTACTTTTCTAAAGAAGACCTTAAAATTGAATGTGTATATTGACTTTAAGTGAATCCAGCCTCCTTCTCCACTAACTGAAAAACTGAGAGAATGGTCAATTCCTTTTCACATGTTTTCAGATGACTTTTCTTGGGCTTTCTGGCATCTCTAGGGGGAATCCTGTTGAATGTTATGTGTCATTGAACCTGATAATTAGGAATATGAGAGAGAACAGTACTCCTTGAACAGGAATTTCAGAGGTTTTTGCAGTTCTTTTAGAAAAGAGTAACTATCTAAAATTGTGCTACAGATTTAATTTGTCTGCCTAATGGAGATGGGCAATATGTCTCTGTATCATTGCTACAAACATTCCTGGGATTTCCACTACAGACTTATTCAAATCCCTTTTTCTCATTATATATCAAAGCTACTTTCATCATCTTGATCTTTATTCTACAAATAAGAAATTTTTCCAGTCCTGGTTAGAGCACTTCAAATATACTTTAAATTTATAAATTCTTATCATGTTTGTAATTCTTAAATTGGTAAATAATAATAATAATAGAGTGCATATTTCAAAATCATTTAAAAATTTCATCACTGATCGTCTTTTATTTTGATTTTTTTTTCTCATCTCCGATATTAGATATATGGAGGCTGTGCAGGGGATTAAAATGGGTATTAGACTTTAGCTCTTTGTATTGCTAAGGCCTGTTGACCTTTTCTTTTTCTTTTTTTTTTTTTTTTTCAAGTTAGATTCTATGGGTATTAAATGTACAGTATACGGAGGAATGTTCTTTTCTAGGTCAGGTGTCCTTTGACCATATGGTTGTTGTTTTATAGCTCTGAGTCGCCTAAAGTCAAGAATTGTGTAAAAAGAGAACTCATTAATACGTCAAAGGAAAAGTTATATTCTTTAAAATCAAGGAGTCCAGTAATTTCATAATAAAGTGCCTGTGAGTCATTGGACAGAGCCCTGATATATTTCTTTATAATTATATAACTTCATATAATGCATGATCTTCCTGCATCATTGAATATTTTACCCAGAGAATCCTTCAATATTGCAGCTTCAGGCTTAAATTTTTCTTCAGTTCTCTGAGCTTGAGATATGTTGAGCATGTTCTTACCTTTTAATATTCTAACTCCAGATCTTTCCACATTTTATTATAATATTTCATTTCTTGAGCAGCTCTTTGAAATCTTCTATTCATCTCTTTTATCATTTCTTCCACTTGCTTTAGCTACTTTACATTCAAGGGCTAGTTTCAGAGCTTCTGTTGAAATCCATTTTGGTCTCTTTTTGTGTTTCTAGTCTTTATAATGACTATTTGTTCTCTATGTTATCCTATAAATCATCTAGTCTTCAATTACTGTTGTTCAGTGCATCAGATCTATTCTTCAGATAGTCTCTAAATTCAGGTGTGATATAGTCAAGGTAGTATTTTTGCTCTCATGTACCTGTTTTCATTTTCTTCAGGTTCAACTTGAATTTGCTTATGAAAAGTTAATTGTCTGTTCCACATTCAACTCCTGGCCTTGTATGGTCTGAAGATATTGAGCTTCTCCATTGCTTCTTTCCACAGATCTGCTTCCCACATATTCCATTTGGCAAGGTCTTCATGTAAAGCTTCTGTTTTTGTTGTGGATAAAAGTTATTTGCAATGAATAAGGTTCATCTTGTAAAATTCTATCCTGTGATCTCTGTCATTTTTATCACCAATGTCACACTTTCCTACTACCAATGATTCTTCGTTTCCAATTTTCACATTCCAAAAACCAGTGATTATCAATACATATGTTTGCATGTTTTTGTTTGTTTTTTTTTCAATTTCAGACTGCAGAAGTTGATAAAAATCTTCAATTTCTTCATCTCTGGCTTTATCGATTGGTGCATAAACCTGAATGACAGACAGTATTATTAACTGGCTTTCCTTGTAGGCATATGGATATTATCCTATGACTAACAATGTTTTGTTTCAAGGATAGATCTTGAGATGTTCTTTTTGGCAATGAATGCAACACCATTTGTCATTCCTGGCATAGTAAACCATATGATTGTCTGTTTCAAAATTGCCAAATCTGTCCATTTCAACTCACTAATGCCCAGGATGAGAGAGAGAAACCTTCCCGAGAGCCAGCACCTGGAATTCAGACTTCTAGCCTCCAGAAGATATCTAAGTAGCCCTAAGGACACCCTGGACCTGGACAACTAAAAAGGTGCGACATTCCCCTTGTTACTCTTATACCCCACACCCGTTTGGTGAATAGAGGTTCCGCCATCCCCCATTCCCACCCACCTTCTGGGCCCACAGGAACTCTATCACACTCTATGTGCTTGAACGGAGCATGGGTGCCCTGCCCTGCCCTCCCTCGATTTTGTTTTATTTTTCTCTTTCTTTTTTCTGGTTTTTAGTTTGCATGCTTTTGTCTGTTTTAAAACTACTACTATTATTAATACTTTTGTCCTTTTTACTATTATTCACCTCCCAGGTCCTAGTTTTCAGCTTTTTTTCTTTTCCTTGTTCCTGGTTGCAAATTTTTTTCTTCTTTTTTCTCATCACTAATCCTGTTCCTTGTTTTACTTTTTGCATTTTTCCCATGTTTTTTCTTCATTATTCTCCTTCTCTGCTTTTTTTCTCTTATTGACCTTTCCCCAGATATTTCAGGTTTTCTTGTTTTGTTTTGGTTTTTTTCCACTGACCTTCTTATTTGTCCTGAGGGCACAACCATTTTGATTGTTTACACGTGGCAGCCATTTTGGATATTTAAAGTGATAGCATTCTCATTTGGATTACAGGGACCTAAGAACAGGCAGTGAGGCAGGAAGCGGGGAGAGGACAGAAAAGGCAAAGGGGATAGGAAGAGATCCAGGAGTCAACCGCAGGGACCCAGGTGAGGAGAGAGAACCCAGGCCACCTCCTACAAGCTGTGAGGTGAGAAGCAGGGAGAGGAAAGAAAAGGCAAAGGGGACTTGAAGAGATCAAGAATTTAGCCACATGGATCCAGGTAAGGGTGATTGGAGCGGTTTCCAACAGCTAAGAGAGACAAACTTGTCTGTCGGTTTATCCTACCATGGTAACATGTTGCTGTGAGTCTTGAGGCTGTGCCAGTGGTGTTTCAAACCCAGTGGGGTGCACCTGTTGCACACGTATCAGCCTGGCTTGCAGATTGAGACAGACTGGGAAGAAGGAGAAGGCCATCCACTTCTCAAAGAATTGGCCAGGGAAAACCTTATGAATAGCAGAGAAACACTGTCTGATACATTACTGTGCAAATTTATGAATAGTGCAGAAACATTGTCCAATACAAAGGAGGAAGATGAGTCACTTAGTTTAGAAAGCTCTCAAAGTAGGACTGGGAAAGAGCTGCATTATCAGAGTAAAATCAGTCTTACTCATATGGATAAGGTAAAGCTTTTGAGACTTTCATTTGCTGATGTGGCACCACTCAAATTGAGGAGAAACAGTGGCAAACATCCATTAATAATCAGAACACAGAATGTATGAAGTGTGAATCTAGGAAAATTGGAAGTTGTCAAAAATGAAATGGAACACATAAAGATTGATATCCTAGGCATTAGTGACCTGAAATGGACTGGTTTTGGCCATTTTGAATCAGACAACCATATGTTCTACTATGCTGGCAATGACAGTTTAAAGAGGAATGGCATGGCATTCATCATCACAAAGGATGTTTCAAGATCTGTCCTGAAGTGCAATGCTGTCAGTGATAGGATAATATCTATACGCCTACAATGAAGACCCATTTATACGACTATTATTCAAATTTATGCACCAACCACTAAAGCCAAAGATGAGGAAATTGAAGATTTTTATCAACTTCTACAGTCTGAATTTGACCTAACTTGCAATCAAGATGTGTTAATTATCACTGGTGATTGGAATACAAAAGTTGGAAACAAAGAAGAATCACCAGTAGTTGGAAAATTTGGCTTTGGTAACAGAAATAATGCTGGAATTTGCATGGTAGAATTTTGAAAAATCAATGACTTGTTCATTGCAAACACCTTTTTTCAACAACACAAATGGCAGCTCTACATGTGGACTTCACCAGATGAAACACACAGGAATCAGATTGACTACTTCTATGGCAAGAGGCGATGGAGAAGGTCAATATCTTCAGCCAAAATCAGGCCAGGAGCTGATTGTGGAACAGACCATCAACTGCTCATATGCAAGTTCAACTTGAAGTTAAAGACAATTAAAACAAGTCCATGAGAGCCAAAATATGATCTCAAATATATCCCTCCTGAATTTAGAGATCATCTAAAGAATCGATTTGATGCATTGAACACCAATGACTGAAACCCAGAAGAATTGTGGAATAACGTCAAGAGCATCATCCATGAAGAAAGCAAGAGATCACTAAAAGGATGAGAAAAGAAGAGAAGACCAAAGTGTATGACAGAAGAGACTCTGAAACTTGACCTTGAGCAGAGAGTAGCTAAAGCAAGTGGAAGAAATGATGAGGTAAAAGAACTGAACCAAAGATTTCAAAGAGCAGTTTGAGCAGACAAAGACAATTACTATAATGAAATGTGCGAAGACCTGGAGCTAGAAAACCAAAAGGGAAGAACACACTCTGCATTTCTCAAGCTGAAAGAATTGAAGAAAAAATTTAAGCCTCGAGTTGCAATATTAACAGATTCTAAGGGCAAAACATTGAATGATGCAAGGAAATTCAAAAGAAGATGGAAGGAATACACAGAGTCACTGTACCAAAAAGAACTGGTCGATCTTTATCCATTTCAGGAGGTGGCATATGATCTAGAACTAATGGTGCTGAAGGAGAAAGTCAAAGTTGCAATGAAGGAATCGGCAAAGAACTAGGCTTCAGGAATTGACGGAATACCCATTGAGATATTTCAACAAAAAGATGCCCCATTGGAGGCACTCACTTGTTATGCCAAGAGATTTAGAAGACAGCTACCTGGTCAACTGACTGGAAGAGATCCATATTTGTACCTATTCCAAAGAAAGTTGATCCCACAGAATGCGGAAATTATCAAACAATGTCATTAATATCTCACACAAGTAAGATCTTACTGAAAATAATTCAAAAATGGTTGCAGCTGTATATTGACAGAGAACTTCCAGAGGTGCAAGCTAGATTCAGAAGAGGACATGGAACAAGGGATATCATAGCTTCTGTCAGATGGATCTTGGCTCAAGGCAAAGAATACCAGAAAGATGTTTATTTGACTATGCAAAGGCATTTGATTGTGTGGATCATGATAAATTATGGATAACATTGAGAAGAATGGGAATTCCAGAACACTTGATTGTAGTCATGAGGAACCTGTACCTTGACCAGGAGAATGTCATTCAAATGGAACAAGGGAACACTGCATGGTTAAAATCAATATGGGAGTGTGTCAGGGTTGTATCCTTTCTCCATAGTTATTCAATCTATATGCTGAACAAATAAACCGAGAATCTGAACTATATGAAGAAAAACGTGGCATCAGGATTGGAGGAAGAATAATTAACAACCTGAGATATGCAGATGATACAACTTTGCTTGCTGAAAGAGAGGATGACTTGAGGCACTTACTGATGAAGATTGAGGAACACAGTCTGCAGTATGGATTATTTTTCAATATAAAGAATACAAAAATCCTCACAGATGGAACAATAAGCAGCATCACGATAAATAGAGAAAAGATTGAGGTTGTCAAAGAATTCACATTGCTTGGTTCTACAATTTATGCTAATGGAAGCAGCAGTCAGGACATTAGACAACGTGTAGCCCTGGGAAGGTCAACTGCGAAGGAACTCTTTCAAGTGCCAAGGAGCAAGGATGTCTCTTTGAGGACTAAGGTACACTTGACACAAGCCATGATATTTCCAATCACCTCGTATGCATGTGAGAGCTGAACAATGAAGAAGGAAGACCAAAGAAAAGTTGATGCTTTTGAGTTGTGGTGCTGGCAAAGAATGCTGAAAGTACCATGGACTGCCAAAAGAACTAACAGATCTGTCCTGGAGGAAGCGCAGCCGAGATGCTCCTTGGAAGCGAGGATGGCCAGACTTTGTCTCATCTACTTTGGTCATGTTGTCAGAGGAGACCATTCCCTGGAGAAGGATGTCATGCTTCGTAAGGTGGAGCATCGACGAAGGAGGAGAAGGCCTTCAACTAGATGGATTGACATGGTGGCTATGACAATGGGCTCCAGTATAGCAAGGATCATGGAGCTGGTGCAGGATCAGGTGGTGTTTCATTCTGCTGTGCATGGGGTTAGTATGAGTCAGAAAAAACTCAATGGCACCTAACAACAATAACAATGCCCAGAATATCAAATGTATTCATTCCTTTTAATTTTTGACAACTTCCAATATTCCTAGATTCACACTTCATACATTCCATATTCTGATTATTAACAAATTTTACATCTGTTTCTCCCCTTTTTGAGTTCTGACCAATAATAAAATGCAGGTTGCAAAAGCTTTACTCCATCCAAGCTATTAAAGTCAACTCTACTTCTAGGAAGCAGCACTTCCCCAGTTATATTTTGAGTGTCTTCCAATCTGAGAGGCTCATCTTCCAGCAATTTATCAGACAATGTTTCACAACTATTCATAAAGATTTCCAGTAATATATCAGACAGTGTTTCACTGCTTCTCGTAAGGTTTGTGCTTGTACAAGAATATAAACCAATCCCACTGGCATCGAGTGGAATCCAACTCATAGAGACCCCCACTAGATTTCCAAAGCAGTAAATCTTTATGGAAGTAGATGCCCTATCTTCCTTCCATGAACTGGCTGGTACGTTTGAACTGCCAGCCTTTTTGTTAGCAGTCAAATGCATTAGGCATTGCACCACTAGAGCTCCTTACAGGAATATAGGCTTTGTATATTCTCAAAAGTCAGTTGGTAGCTGACTTTTGATAATATACAAATGTACAATCCAATTAAAAAATGGGTTGTTGTTGTTGTTGTTGTTATTTGCCATCGAGTCGGCCCTGACTCATAGCGACCCTCCTTGGGTTTCCGAGGCAGTATCACTACGGAAGTAGGATTGCCTAGACACTTCACCAAGGAGGATATTCAAGCAGCCAACAAACATATGAAGAAATGCTCATGATCATTAGCTATTAGAGAGATGAAAATCAAAACAACATTGAGGTACCATCTTGCTCCAGCACTAGTAGCAAAGTTCAACAAGACAGAAAATAACAAATGCTGGTGAGGTTGTGGAGAGATTGGGACTCTCATACCACTGCTGGTGGGACTGTAAACAAGATTGTTATAGTTATAGGATGTGAGTATAGCTATCAAAGTAACCTCACTTAATGTTTTATGCTGCTTCTTCCTTGTTTCTGTATTTACTTTGTTGTTATAAAATTTTGACTATGTTCTACACTTTAAAACATTATTTTGACTATTTTTCTTACCTTTCAAATTTCTATACAGGGGTGAGGGCCACCCCCCTTTGGTTTTTTGTTGTTGTTGTTGTTGTTGTTGTTTTGCTATCTTGTACTTTTTTGCTAGGATCCTGGGTGGCATAGTGCCTAAGGTGTCTGACGGCTATCCTGAAAGCTGGTGGTTCAAACACACCAGCCACTCCTCAGAAGGAAGATTGAGCAATCTACTTCTGTACAGCCTCTGAAACCCAAGGAGGGGTCACTATGATTTTGATCCAACTCAACAGCAGTGAGTTTGTTTTTTTTTCTTGTTGTTGTTTTATTTTTTTGCTATCCTTTCCCTTCTTTTCTTTTCATTTTCCTCATTCATGATTTTGATAATCAGTATTTTCTTTCTTTTTGCCTTGATATCCTGGCTAGCTAGCTATTTAACAATGTTATTGATCTTAAAGAATGAGTTTTAATCAAGCATAATTCAAAATGTACAAACAGCAGAAGAGAAACCAGATAATTGGGATCTTCTAAAAATTAAATTTTTATGTGCTTCCAAAGACTTCTCCAAAAGAGTCAAAAGAGAAC
>NW_006921697.1:1843380-1843931 GCF_000298275.1 Orycteropus afer afer
AACAGCCTCCTGGTCAAGGTACAGATTCCTCATGAGTACAATCAAGTGCTCGGGAATTCCCATTCTTCTCAATGTTATCCATAATTTGTCATGAGGAGAATTTAATACACCACTTTAATTGAAAGAAAGAACAACTGGAAAGAAACTCAACAAAGATGCAGAAGAGCTAAAGAATACAATCCACTAACTTGGCCTTATAAATATCTACAGACCACTTTACCCAACAGCAGCACAATATATTCAAGCAGCCAACAAACATATGAAGAAATGCTCACAATCGTTAGGTATTGCTGTTGTTGTTGTTATGTGCCATGGAGTCGGACCCGACTCATAGCAACCTCTCCTTGTGTTTCCAAGGCAGTATCACTACAGAAGAAGATTGCCCTATCTTCCTTTCAAGGAGTTACTGGTGGGTTCAAACCATCAGCCCTCTGGTTAGCAGTACAGTGCCTTAGGCACTATGCTACCAGAGCTCCCCATTAGCTATTAGAGAGATGCAAATCAAAACAACAATGAGATACCATCTTGCTCCAGCACTGGTAGCAAAGTTC
>NW_006921697.1:1844862-1845856 GCF_000298275.1 Orycteropus afer afer
ATCATTATAGTGGCACTGAGGAAGAAAAAGACATAGAGAGGAACATGGGAGGTACAGACAACAAATATGAACCCTTTTGCACATACAGTACTACGTTGTCAGTGAAGGTTAACATGGGTATATGGGTGAACAGATCAGTGGACAGGCTAAACAATTAGGTATGTATATGAAATGGGGAATGTGTCCAAGAACATGTATAAGGTTGGCAGACTATGGTCCTATAAGTTTATGTGAATGATCAGAATTCCCGGGTGTATAGAAAAGCTGACAAGGGACAATGTTGTGGTCACTGCTTAGTCACAGCCACCTACCCGGAGGAACTGAGTAGTGGAACCCGTGGGCTTGGGACCATAATCACAGGGGACATCAAGGTCAATTGGCATAACATACTATACAAAACATTGTTCCACCTCCTACTTTGGCGGGTAGTGACTGGGATCTTAAAAGCTAGCAAGCTGCCATCTAGATGCAATGATGGGTCTTTCCTTGTCCAGAGCAAAGAAGAATGAAGAAAACAAAAAATTCATGGAAACAATTAGTCCTAGTGACTGGTACACCATCCTATCTGCAGCCTATATGACTATGAGTCCAGAAGAACTAGATGATGCCCAGCTACCACTGTCATCCACTTGGAAAGGGATCTATTTAGGAGATCCTTGGTAGAGAGGGAGAACAATGTGGAACAAAACTCAAAATCATTTGGAGAAAAAGTAAAAGGGAGGAGACCAGGTTTGCTTGTTCGAGAGAGCCTGGTGGAACCACTGAGACTATGGCTCCTAGCTGCCCTTCAGGTCTGGAATTGAACCCACACCTGTGGTTTCCACCCAAAGAAAAGACAGGTGTATGAGTTGAACACTTACCTGAGGTAGATACACCCCTTAGAGAGAACAATCATGGGAGAAAGAAGGGCTGCTTATGCACAGGGAGACAGCTCAGAGGGCAGAAGTGCATAGAGGGTGGACACAGGGAAGGGGTAACTATGGGGAGGAAGTGG
>NW_006921697.1:1845956-1851518 GCF_000298275.1 Orycteropus afer afer
TCAATGACATGAGACAAAGTATATGTGAACTGCTGTATGAAAGTGAATTTTCTCTGTAAATCTTCACCCAAAACACAATAAAAAAAAAAAAAAGGGATGAGTTTTAATATCATTGAACCTTTGCATTTTTTGCTGTTTTCCTTTTTATCTTTATTATTTATCTTCTTTCTGGGGTTACTTAGTTTTCCTTTGTTCTTCAATTACCAATTTCTGATAGTGGAACTTTAATGATTGTTCTGAGGACTTCATTCTATCTTCATTTAGACATCTAGTGCTGTTCAAGAAAAGAAAAAGAAAAAAAAAAACTCTACAAAAACATTAGAAGCATCTTTCAAATGTTTTATCTTTTTTTTTAAATTCAGTCCAAAATCCTTTCACATATTTCTCCTTTGATCTATAGGTAATTTAGAAATGTACAGATAAGATTTCAAATACTTGGGGGCTTTCTAAACATCTTCTGTTATTGATTTCTTTTTTCGTTTCATTAGTGGAAGAACATATTTTGTATGGCTTGATCCCTTTTTGAATTTTGAATCTTATTTTATGGGCTGGAATGTGATCTATCCTGGTAAATGGCCTGTGTCCATTTGAAAAGAAGCAGTTTTTTGTTGCTTTTATATGTTGTGCTTAATAAATGTAGGTTCAGTTAAGTTGCTCCATAAACAATTAGAAACACTCATTGTTTTAAAGCTTTTATCTCTATTTGTTATATTACCTAATAAGGCACTGTATTGATATCTCTAAATATAATTGTGTGTATATCTGTTTCTCCTTGCTGTTAGAAAAGAAAAGAAACTGATTGTCATGGAGTTGGTTCTGACTCATAGCGACCCCTCCTTGGGTTTCTGAGGGGGCATTACTGTAGAAGTAGATTTCCCAATCTCCCTTCTGAGGAATGGCTGGTGGGTTTGAACACCAGCCTTCTGGTTAGTAGTCAAGTGTCTTAGCCATTATGCCACCAGAGCTCCTTCTGAGGTGATCCTTCCACAAAGTGGCTGGTGCATTTGAACCACAAACTTTCTGGCTAGACGTCAGATGCCTTAGGCACTATTTAATGTATTTTGAAACTATGCCATTATGGGGAAAAGCATTTAGAAGTGCTACATACTATTGATAAGTTTACTTTTTAATCATTATGAGATCATGCACATTATCCCTGGTTTTATTCTTTGCTCTGAAATTTATTTTTCCTGATATTATATAGTCACTCCAGCTTTCTTTTTGCTAGTATTGACATATCTCTCTTTTCCCACAAAGCTAGATGAATGTTTAAAAGTGTGAAAAAGCAAAGAAAAATTGTTCTCCTCTGATTGAACTGGGAATTAGGAAACCTCAGTCATCTATCAGCAATCCAGATCTGATCACTATAATATCTCCACTATATAAGGTTGAAAAATCACTAGATAAAATACTTATTAGTTTTCTTCTCTTAAAGGAACCCTATAATTCAATAAACTATGTATGATCTTGTACCCTAAGTCTTTCTAGTAGACAAGAAAGGCAAATGGAATGTCAAAACTCTGCATGCTATCTAACGCATGTACAAATATCTGTTGTAGGCCAGGCTGAGTAGTCAAATTCTTGGGAAGTAAAAGAATTAGTACGTGTCATACCTTAGCCAGATTTGGTGACTGCCTTTATCTGTACAGAATTCATCAGAGGTCAGAAGATAAAACCTATTTTAGATGAAGACAGGGACAAAATTAAACAAACCATGACACGTAATACTTGTTGTTGTTGTTGTTGTTAGGTTACATCAAGTCAGCTCTGACTCATAGCAACCCTATGTACAACACAACAAAACACTGCCCAGATCTGTGCTAGCTTCACAATCCTTGCTATATCTGAACCTATTTTTGCAGCCACTGTGTCAATCCATCTCATTGAGGGCCTTCTCCTTTTTCACTGATCCTCCCTTTTAGCAATCATGTCCTTCACCAGGAAATGGTCCCTTCTGACAATATGACCAAAGTAGGTGAGGCCAAGTCTGGCCATTCTCACTTCCAAAAAGCATTTTGGCCGCACTTCTTCCCAGACAGATTTTCTCATTCTTCTGGAAGTCCATGGTCATTTCAGTATTCTTCACCAACATCACAACTCAAAAGCATCAACTCTTCTTCGGTCTTCCTTATTCATTGTCTAGCTTTCAGATGCATATGAGTCAATTGAAAACACCATAGTTTGGGGTAGGGGCACCTTAATCTTCAAAGAGACATCTTTATTCTTCAGCACTATTTAAAGCACTTATTTACTGAAATTGAATTCCTGGGGTTGGGCAAAAAGCTTACATGCACATGACTAACCAAAATTTTGGTTGCTATATCCACCCAATTGTACCTCGGAAGAAGAGCTTGATTATTTACTTCCAAAAATCAGTTATTGGAAACTCTGCAGCCTATAGCTCTACTCTGAAACAAATATGGTTACCATGAGTCAAAGGTAAATTGACAGCAATTTTTTTAAAAGACATTGTGAATAGCACCATTATTTAGCTATTATGGATAAAGCTACTCTGAATATGGGTGTACAACTCATTGTATATATACATATTTTACTTCTCTTGAGTAAATAACTCAAAGAACTGTTCATATAATAGTATGTTGAACATTTTAAGAACATTCCAAACTTTTTTCCAGAGTAATTCTGCCTTCTTACATTCTCACCAAGAATATATGAATTTTCCAGTTCTTCTACATTTTCTTCAACATCTTTTAATACTTTTTTTTGGATTATAGCCTTTCTAGTTGGTTAATTTATTGTTTTTATAATCATAAAATGCCACTTTATTGATTATATGAATAAGTCTATGACTTGTGGACAAAATTAAGAAAACAAAGTTCAAGAATTTACAAAAGATAACATTATAAAAAGAAAAGGTCTCCAGATGATGGAGTAAAGTATTTATTTTTTCTAATATTCTGTGTTATCTCTTTTAATGAGAACAGATATTTAGTAGCCTAATCCAAAAAGTTAACATTGAAAAAGAAAGAAGAAACCTCAATGTGTTTTACTGCTAAATTACCAAATTTTACTTAACGTTTTCCAGAAGTTATATTAGATATTCAAATTTCCCTTCCATCCCCAGATTGATATAATTGACCTTTTAAGTTCCAGACAAGAATTGAAGAGATTCCTGGTAGCTCTTTAACGTCAGGCAAAGTATGCTTATGCAAGACCATTTATCCAACAATGTTTTCTTAGCCATTGTGTGAACACAGAACTTGGATACTCTGAACAATCTTGTTGTTTGTTTGTTACAAAGATGTTATTGGTGTTTATAGAATTCTTTGAATAAGAACCTAACTTGAATAGAAAGTAATTCTCCACCCTTTGAAATGAAGGCAGCTTTTTCCCCCACAGTCCCTTTAAAACTTCTGTTCTCTGAACTATTCACAAGATGGTTCCTGCACTTTCTTGTAGGCAAGAGATGTTTGCATCTAAGTTACTGCATTGGCTCATTCCTGCCTGTACAATCCCAGGAAGTAGGAAGCTTTTCTTCAGTTTATATTGTCTCTGCTCCTTTAACTGTAAGCTGCTGTGATTTCTACGATGGCTGATTCAATCCATCAGTCACATGCTAAATTTCTTAAACAATTATTGAGTAGTCATTCACTTGGTGAAAGATGTACCAGGACACATTTCCTTAGTTTGTACAAAACAATTTCCCAAATATTTTAATTTTGGTGTCATAGTTCACAGTTCAAGTATAAGCCAATTTCTTTCTTCTCTCATTTTACTACAAGCAGAAAGCAGCCCCATCAAGATGGAGTGTAGAATCTCCTCAACCAATACACAAGTTCATTTCTTCCACTTTCTAACTTCCACAAAACATACAGACACAATTCATGTAAGCTTCAAAAAATGCATAAAAAGATGTTCCGGTAAGATGGCAGACTAGGCAGAAAGACTGCACAGACCCTCTTCAACAAAGAAAAGGGCAACCAACTAACACAGGCACAGAAGATAATCCTGGACCCCTGAGCCTTGAAGGGAAGGATATAGAAGTGGACTGAATCCCAACTAGCAGAAGAATTTACATGAAAATACCAAAACAGGAGACATACAGAGCTGCAGTCTGGCAGTGATACTGAGGGATCATGATCATATGATACAGACAGCTTGGAGAGTGCTGAGTCTGGGAGGACCTAAGAATTAACCTAAAAATCAGCCCTGCTAGCCAGGGACTTCATGGAGGACTGCTCTGGTGGCTGGTGAATAAAAGGAGAAGCAGTGAAGAGGAGGGTGAGCTGAGCTGTGGACTTTTGCCTGTCTGGAGGGTGCAGCCATTTTGAATGTTTACAAATGGCTTGATCATTTTAGATATTTAAAGAGACAGCACTCTCTCAGATTCCAGGGGCTTAAGAACAGATTCCGCTTGCCAGTAACCCCAAGGACACTTTGAACCTGGACAACTGAAAAGGTGCAACACTCCCCTTGTTACTCTTATACACCTCACCCATTTGGTGAATGGAGTTGCAGCCATCCCCTAGTCCCACCCACCTTCTGAGCCCACAAGCACTCCATCCTAGTCTGTGTGCTCTGACGGAGTCTGGGTGCCCAGCCCTGCCCTCCCCTGATTTCTTTTTCTTTTCTTTTTTTTTTTTTAATTTTTCTCTCTCTTTTTTTCTAGTTATTAATTTCCTTGTTTTTGTCTGTCTTAAAACTATTGTTATTATAAATATTTTTGTCCTTTTTACTATTATTCTTTATTTTTCCCCTCCCAGGTCCTAGTTTTCAGCTTTTTTTCTTTTCCCTGTTCCTGGTTGCAAAATATATTTTTTTTTTCTTTTCTTTTCATGGTTAACACCATTCCTTGTTATTGTTTTTACTTTTTTCCCATTTTTTCTTCATTAGTCTCCTTCTCTACCTTTTTCCTCTTAGTATCCTCAGATATTGCAGATTTTCTCATTTTTTCTTCTTCTTTTTCTCTTTTTTTGGTTACTGTTCCTGTGTGATTACATGATGTGTTTTTTGTCCAGGTGCCTTTAGTGTTTTTGATGGTTACTCAGTTATAATTTTCATCTAACTGAGTGGGAGATAGCAACAGTCCCTATAAGACACAACTACATCCACATCTCCTGCAACTTCATTTACTGAGCGAGAGACACCACTTCCTTCTCCACCAATGGGCCAATGATAAGAAAACCACCAAGAAGAGCTTGAATAACCCTTGGCTGCTCTTCACAAACAGTTAACAGAGATCTAAATACAACAGTGTCACGATGCCTCGGAGACAGCAGATCATCACAGTCCACACAAAGAAGCAGGATAAAGTGGTAGAAACAAGGGACCATGATACAGACCCAGAACACATCACTGAGGAAGAAGCAGCATTGGAACTCACTGATAAGGAATTCAAAACAATCGTATTTAGGTATCTTCAAAGGATTGAGAGACAGACCAAAGAAAACACAGAAAAAACCCTAGAAGAATTTTGGAAGAAAATACAAGAGCAAAATAACAAAATAAATGAAAAATTAGAAATTATTCTAAATCTACAGATAGAAATCCAGAAGATTAATACTAATTTGTCAGAAATAGATAACACATTGGAAGGGCAAA
>NW_006921697.1:1856390-1869934 GCF_000298275.1 Orycteropus afer afer
TGTATGGAAAGTGAATTTGCTCTGTAAATTTTCACCCAAATCACAATAATAAAATAAAATAAAATAAAAAATACATAAAAAGAATCAATTTACCTCAAGTGTACAAGCATAGGTTCATTACTTCACTTTAAAGCTTCATGGGAAGCACATTTCTCACAACATTCTGTTCATGTGAGAAAAAAAAAAAAAATGCCCTCTTTACAGGATTTCTCATATCATTCATTGGAATGTTCATTAATATCCATGAATCTACCAATAGTTTCTTCAAAGGAATTTTTGTTGTTTTTCAGGTGTCATTAAGATGGCTTTGACTCTTAGTGACCCTAAGTACAACAGAAAGAAACACTCCCTGGTCATGTTCCATCCTCATAATCCTTGCTATACTTGGGGCCATTGTGGTAGCAAAAAAACAAAACAAAACAAAACAAAAATCAGAGGAGTGAAAATGATATGTGTACATTTAGCATTTATGGCATAAAATATGAAAAAAAGAGAAAGTCTTCTCCTTTGTCTCTAACCCTCCACTTTACCAAGCAAGATATCCTTCTTCAAGGAATGGTCAATCTAGAAGAAAATCTAGAGCTTTATAATCTGAAACAAATAAGAATTTCTCCAGATTCTAATGATAATCCAACTGCAAAGCCACTCCCATACACTAGGTACTTAAATTAACACAGCATCCTTGATACCAAATTCTTGCTAGGTTAGCTTTCATAACAGAAATTCCACAAATGGGTGTTTTAAAGAATAAAAAGTTATTTTCTCACAGGTAAGTAAGCTAAAAGTCCCTATTCGTGGAGTCAGTTCTTAGATAATACTCTGCATTAGCTCTGGGGGAAAATCCTGTTCTCAGCCCTCATCCTGGATCCTTGGCAATCTCTAAAGGACATGTATTTTGCCCATATTTTGTGCCAGGGTCTTTTGGTGTCTAATCTCCTCTTTTTATATACCATAAATCATTATATTTAAGACACAGTCCACGTTGATATGAGTCATTACATAATAAAGAAAACAGTATTTACAATTTAGATTACATTCAAGTTATAAGGACTAGGATTTCAAAACATATTTTGGGGGTACCATTCACTCTACAACAAGAATTTCACGTATCTATATTTTCCATGCACGCTAAAGACAAATTAGGAAAACATTGCTTTAAGTATCACTGGCTATGTTATACATTTGTGTTATCTCATTGCCCGACCAGGAAGATAAAAGTCATTTCTGTAGAGAAAATATGATGCAACAAGTTTACTGAGTAAAATATTACTGATTGAGAACTTGTTGTTCAGGTTTCAAATATATAATTTAATGAATGTTTTTTCAAGATTTTTATCAAATACTTGGACATCACAGAGCATTCACTCTTCAACATAACAGAATTTTAGATTTGGAAGGAATCAGCAAATTCATCTTGTCCATCTTGGACTTAAAAACAAAAGTCACCTGCCCATGTAGGACTTTAGCCAGAATATTTATTTATATCATAAATGTAAGCCAAATCCTGAAGGAAAAACCTCTTCACATCAGATCACAAAATGAGATGTGATGCACAGCATCTGCCAAACCACCTTGCCAACTTGATACGTAACAGTACATCTAAGTCCATCTCTTTTCAAATTGGCACCTAATTTTTTTCTTAAGTTCCATCAAGTTGGCTGCAACTCATAGTGATTCTATGTACAATGAAATGAAACACTCCCTGATCATGTGCCATCTTAACAATATTTGCTATACTTGAGCCTATTGTTGAAACTACTGTGTCAATCCATCTAGTTGAAGGCCTTTTTTTCAATGACCCTCCACTTTACCAAGCATAATATTCTTTTCCAGGGAATGGTCCCTTCTGACATGACCAAAGGAGGTGAGAGGAATTCTGGATTTTCTTGCTTCAAGGAGCTGCATTTCTTCCCAGGTTTGTTTGTTCTTCTGATGTACTATGGTATTTTCAGTATTCTTCCCAACATCACAATTCAAAAGATCAACTCATGTTTGGTATTCCTTATTCATTGTCCAACTTTCACATGCATATGAGGTGGTTGAAAATACCATTGTTTGAGTTAAGCACACCTTAGTCTTCAAAGAGACACCTTTGCTCTTTAGCAGTTTAGAGAGGTCTTTGCAGCAGATTTGCCCAGTGCAATACGTCATCTGATTTCTTGACTGTTGCTTCTGTTGGTGTTGACCATGGAACCACGTAATATGAAATCTTTGACAACATTAATATTTGTTCCATTTATCGTGATGCTGCTTATTGGTCCAGTTGTGAGGACTTTCATTTTCTTCATGTTGTGGTGTAATCCATAATGCAGACTGTAGTCTTTAATCTTCATCAGTAAATGCTTCAAGTCATCTTCACTTTCAGCAAGTAAAGTTGTGTCATCTGCATATCACAGGTTGTTAATGAGTCTTCCTCCAAATCTGATGTCACATTATTCTTCACATAGTCTAGCTTCTTGGATTATTTGCTCAGCGTACAGATTGAATAAATATGGTTAAAGGGTACAACCCTGATCACACACTTCCTAATTTTAAGCCACTGTTCTGCTCAAACGACGGTTTCTTGATCTCTGGACAGGTCCCTCAAGAGCACAATTAAGTGTTCTGAAATTCCCATTCTTCTCAGTGTTATCCAAAATTTGTTACGATCCACACAGTCAAATGATTTTGCATGGTCAGTGAAACACATGTAAACATCTTTCTGGTATTCTTTGTTTTCAGCCAAGATCCATCTAAAATCAGCAATGATATCCCTTGTTCCACATAGTCTTCTGAATCCAGCTCACATTTTTGGAAGTTCCTTGTCAATATACTGTTGCAACTGTTTTTGAATTATCTTCAGCAAAATTTTACTTGCCTGTGATATTAATAATACTGTTCAATATTTCCACATTTGTTCTATCACCTTAATTTTGGATGGGTGCAAATATGGATCATCTTTCAGATGATCAGGTAGCTGTTGATTCCATAAAATGTTTAACATAGAAATACTGCACCAGTTGTTGGCAAGTCAGCTCCAATTCATGGAGACACTTCATGTATTACTGTAAAACTGTGTTGCACTAGATTTTAAAGGGCTGATTATTCATAAATAGATTGTCAGGCCTTTCTTTTGAGGTGCTTCTTGGTTGATAGGAACATCCAATCTATCAGGGGAGAACTTTAACCATTTGGCCACCCAGGGACTCCCAGAATTGCCATGTGGCACAGTATTTTTCCTTCTAGGTTTATACCAAAAATGATTCAAGGCAAAAATACACATATATTTGTACATCAATGTTCAGAGTAGAAATATTCACAATAGCCAAAAGGTGGAGGCTAAATACTTATCAAAAGATGAATGGATAAACAAAATGTGTACAATAGGATACTTGTTGTTGTTGTTGTTGTTGATATGTACCGTTGAGTCAGACCCGATGCATAGCAACCCCTCCTTGGGTTTCTGAGGCAGTATCACTATGGAAGTAGATTGCCCCATCTTCCTTTCTAGGAGTGGCTGGTGGGTTTGAACCATCAGCCTTCTGGTTAGCAGTCAAGTGCCTTAGGCACTAAGCTACTACTCACTCCTAAAATCCTGATATTTGTTATAACATGGATGAACTTTATAAATGTACTAAATGAAATAAGTCCATCACAAACATACAGATATCACATCCAATTTATATGAAACAATAAAAGAGGTAGGTGTATAGACAGCCTGACTAACCATCCAGGAGCACTGTTCAATGGCTGGTTCATTATTGCCTTGGGCAGTGGACAATGCTTGGGGTGCCCCAAGAAATTTCTCCAGAGAATCTTGGACCTGTGACCCAGCAGACTCAGCCTGGATACAATGATGGCTCCCTTAGAGGCAATGAAAGAATCTTATCTCAGGTATGCTTACATGTGTTCTTTGAATCTTTGAGTCTGTAATTCAGTCATTATTAACCAACTTGAAGTGGATGAGCCTGCCTTGAGCATGTCAGCATCTAGTATAGGAACAGATTACCTTTGTTGAGGGTGGCAGCTCCCAGTATCTAAACAAGGGATGTGAAATAGTGCTCATTGCTGTAAGAGTTAAGACCATTAACAGCCTGCCTGTTTGTCAGCTTTTCTGTTCTAATTTTCTGATTATGTTTCTCTTGTAATTAGCTTGGAGATGTTTAATAAACAGTATATCAGAGTGCACTCTTCTGGCATGTATTTAAAAACACTGAAACAAATTTGGTTATGATCCCATGAAGAAGAATAGGCTGGTCTTTTAAAGCACAGTGGTGTGGCCACAATATGAGTTAGGAGGCCAAGAATGCTGGCGGTCTTAATGGTCAGTAAATTATAACACTATTTTGTAATCAGAGTCGTTTTGCTCTCTCATTGGCAAATGGAGCAAGAAAATGTATGCAGAGGCCTTTATGTTTTTGTACAATGATAAAGAACCTCAACAAACCTGTACGATTTGTGTTCAGACTATTACTAAAGGCAAGCCACCTTCAACTTCTCCCCTGGTATTGACAAGAGAAATCCTTATAGCCCTTAAGTCCCTTGAACTCACCTCTTCCATCTCCCCCAAACCAGTCTTTACTTTTGAGAAGGAGCTGTGAGCAAGAAGTGAAACTGCAGGAGGCTCTCTAATTTCCCCTTTCCACACCCAGTAGGAGAATCCCCGTTAGGACTATGATTCAACCCAGAAAGGGCCAGAAATTGGGCCAGACCATGGGAATGTGGCTAGAGGCCCAAAACCCACTTCTTTAAACTCCCACAGAGAGAAAGGTAGTTAGGGTTTATGTGCCTTTTTAGCACAGAAGAATTATCCAGTTGGAAGAATTATACTCGAGGCTACCAGAAGGATTTAGGCAAAATGTATGACCTGCCAATTTCTATTTTAACTCCTTTGATCCAACTTGAACTGATTGTCAGTCACTCCTGACTGCTTTCTTAACTGTAGAGGAGTGGAGATTGGTGATGAACTGTGCATGAGGGGAAAGTGCAGTGGTACAGAGATGTCCAACCACTGCAGGTAGAAACTGCAGGTAGAAGTAGAAACTTTAGTAGATGACAAGCCACTACAAGACTCCAGTTCAGACCCAAATTACAGGAAAGATTATATAAAGCTTTAAATTACAGAGACTGTATTTTAATAGGAATTAGAGATGGAGTTCCCAAGCGTAAGAGTTTGAATAAGGTATATAAGATTAGGCAAAAGAATTTTTGAGAGAATTATCAAAGTTTTGTGACAGTATACAGATTTGCATCCTGAAGGCCAGGATAATACTGTTTGTTGGAGAGAGCAGTCCTGACATTAGGAAGAAATTATAGAAAATTGAGGGGAGCATGATAGTGGATATTGGTCACTTAGTGTAGTGCTGTAGAGTCTCTAAGAGTAAGGCACACACATAGTCCAAAAGAAAGTGGTATTTTTGTAGCTTGTCATCAGCAAGAGACAAAGGGAATTGCAACCAGAGAGAAAACAAATTATTTACCACGTAGATCAGAGGATTATTGGGTATGGTAGTTTCCTGTTGGTTTGGACACCTAATTTTGGACTCCCTCGTACTCCTTCTTGGAAGGAAATAGCTGACCCCCTTTTTATGGGAAAAGTTAGATCAACAGGCCTTTAATACATTAAAACAGGACTTACTGGAGGTCTCAGCTTTAGGATTCCCAGATTTGTGTAAACCTTTTGATTTATTGGTACATGAGTATCAAGAAATAGAAGCTTAAGTTCTTACTCACTCCCTTGGATCTTGGAGAAGGCTGATGTCATACTTTTATAAGTAACATAGGCCTGGCCTGACTGCCTGAAGGTGATGGTATAAGAAATGAAGATGCTGAAAGCTACTTACAAGCTAACCTTAGGCTAGACTATCCAAGTTTACACTTCTCATTCAGTCCTGACAGTCCCAGGCCAGAGATACACCCGCTGGCAGTCCCAAGTAAGAATTACTGAATACCATGTTCTGGTAAGATTGCAGATAGACTGCATAGACCCTCTTCAACAAAGAAAAGGGGAACCAATTAGCACAGATACAGAAGATAATCCTGGAACCTGAACTTTGAAGGGAAGGATATAGAAGTGAACTAAACTCTAACTAGTAGAAGAACTGGCATGAAAACACCAAAAAAAGGAGACATATGGAGCTCCAGTCTGTCAGCGATCCTGATGGCACAGACAGGTTGAATATTGCTTAATGGTGTTAGTACGTAAGAATGAACCTAAAAATTGGTCCTGATAGCCAGTGCCTGCACAATGGACGGCACTGGTGCCTGGTGAATAAAAAGGGAAGCAGTGAAGAAGAAGGTGGGCTGAGCTGTGGACTTTTGTCTGTCCAGAGGGCGCAGCCATTTTGAATGTTTACAAGCCATTTGACCATTTTGGATATTTAAAGTGACAGTGTTTCCCAGATTCCAGGGACTTAAGAATAAGCTCCACTTTCTGGGAACCATAAGGACATTCCAGATGCCAACGACTAGAAAGGTGCAATATTCCCCTTATTACTCTTATACCCCACACCCTCTTGGTGAATGGAGGTGCAGCTATCCCTCATCCCACCCACCTTTTGGGCATAAAGGAATTCCACCCCAGTCTGTGTGCTCTGACGGAGCCTGGGTGCCCTACCCTGCCTTGCCCAGATTTTATTTTTTTCCTTCTTTAGTTTGTTTTTGTCTGTTCTAAAATTATTATTACTATTATTATTGTCCTTTTTCCTAGTATTCTTTAGTCTTCCATTCCCAGGTTCTAGTTTTCAGCTTTTTATCTCTTCCCGGTCCCTGGTTTCAATTTCTTTCTTTCTCATGGTTAACCCCATTCCTTGTTTTTCTTTTTGCATTTTTCACATATTTTTCTTCATTGTTCTCTTACTCTACCTTTTTTTCTCTTATTAACCTCTCCCCAGATATTGTGGGGGGTTTTATTTATTTATTTATTTATTATTGTTTTTGGTTATTGTTCCTGTGTGTGTACACAGTGTGCTTTTTGTCCACTTGCTTTTACTTTTTTGATGGTTATTCAATTATTGCTTTTGCCTAATTGAGTGGGAGACAGCAACTAGGCCTGTATGACACAACTACACCTGCATCTCCTGCAGCTTCACCTACTGAGTGCAAACCACCACTTTCTTCTCCACCAACTGGCCAAAAATAAATGACCACCCAAAGTAGCCTGACTCACCCTTAACTGCTCTTCACAAACAGTTAACAGAGATCTAAATACAACAATGTCACAATGTCTCAGAGACAACAGTCCATCACAGTCCATACAAAGAAGCAAGATAAAGTGGTAGAAAAGCAAGACAAAGTGATAGAAACAAGGGAGCAGGATATAGATGCAGAACACATCCCTGAGGAAGAAGCAGCATTGGAAAGAATTATATTTAGGTACCTTCAAAGGATTGAGAGATAGATCAAGGAAAACATGGACAAAATTAAGGAAAACACAGACAAAATACTAGAACAATTTTGGAAGAAACTAAAAACAAAATGACAAAATAAATGAAAAATTAGAAATGATACAAAGTCTACAAATAGATATCCAGAAGATTAATACTAAAATTAATACTAAATTTTCAAAAGTAGATAACACATTGAAAGGTCAAAGGAATACAATTGAATCAATGGAAGACAGAATTCATGAGATTGAAGACAAGTACTTGAATACTTCTCTGGAAAGGGATTGTGATAGTCGGAGCTCTGTGTCAACTTGGCTAGACCACAATTCTGTGTAGTTTAAGCAATTGTAATGTAGGTTGTTCTAATGATGGGATCAGATATAGTTTTGAGCAGCCAATCTATTGAAAAGGAATTTCCCTAGGGGTGTGGCTTGCTTCAAGTATATTTATGGATATCCTGGGAAAAGAGACACTCTTCTGTGGATCGGGATTCTGTTGTGCTGCCTACAACTGCCCTTGAGTAAAAAGTCCACCATTCGGCCTGGAGATAATGGATTCATCATTTGTTGGAATCAACAGCCAGTATACTGCCTGCCAACCTTGAGCTCATCAGTCCTGCAGCTGTGTGAGTCAGGAAAAACCTCCAGCTTGACGTTTGATCCAAGAACTTTGGACTTACCAGCTTCTATAAGTGTCTGAGCCATTTTAGTAACATAAATTTCCCTTTCTCTCTCTCTATATATAAGCTTTACTGGTTTTGTTTCTCTAAAGAACCCAGTCTAACACAGCATCAATCAGAAATAGATCAAAACAAAATGAAGAAATCCAAAGGCTCATGTGGGATACCATCAAAAGGAATAACCTATGTGTCATCAGAATTCCAGAACAGGAAGAGAAAAATAAAACCACTGAGAAAATTGTTCAAGATTTGTTGGAAGAGAACTTCCCCGATATGATGAAAGGTGAGAATACATGCATTCAGAAAGTCTAATGAACTCCAAACAGGATAGACCCCAAAAGAAAATCACTGAGACATATCATCAAACTCATCAAAACCAAAGAATCCTGAAAGTAGCAAGGGAAAAATGAAAAGTTACTTACAAAGGACAAACCATAAGAATAAGTTCTGATTTCTCAGCAGAAACCATGCAAGCGAGAAGGCAATGGGGTGGTATCTATAAACCCTGAGAGAGAAAACTTTCCAACCAAGAATTATATACCCAGCAAAATTTTCCTTCAAATATGATTGTGAAATTAGGAGATTTCCAGATAAGCAGAAATTAAAGGAATTTGTTAAAACCAGACAAACCTTACAAGAGATACTAAAAGAAGTCCTTTCAAAAGAGAACCAATAATAGCCAGCAGCAATCGACCATTAACACACAAGATGACAAAACCCAGAAAGCAAAGCAGCTATGGATGCATCAAAAGTAAAGTAAGCGTACAAGATTATAAACAGGGAACCAGAGACATCAATTGGCAAATGAAGACAACTATAAGCCGAAAAGAGAGAATATACCATGTAGTGACAGAACATCTAAATGCTGAGGAAGTCAAGAGAGTTGCAAGATAGAATAGACTGTTCTAGCTCAGGGAAAACATTGTAAATCACAGGGTAATCTCAAAGAAAAATGATAAACCTTCACATCACAATAAAAAAAGAGGACAAGCACAATTATTTAGCAAATACTAAAACAACAGCAACAAAGGAAATGATAACACGATTCATAAATATAATGAGCTCAGCACAGAAAGTTATATGGAACAAAGAAACCATGAACAAGATGAAAAAACATAACAAAATGACAGCAACCAATTCATACTTGTGGATAATTACACTGAATGTTAATGGATTAAATGCACCACTCAAGAGACAGAGAGTTTCAGACTGGATAAGAAAGCAAAATTCATCAATATACTGTCTACAAGAAACAAACCTTAGAGACAAAGACAAAAATAGTTTAAAAATCAAAGGTTGGAAAAAAATATATCAAGCAAATGGCAACCAAAAAAGAGCAGAAGTGGCAATATTAATTACTGATAAAATTGATTTAACCCAAAAACCATCATAAGAGACAAGGAAGGACATTCCATAATGATTAAAGGATCAATTGAACAAGAAGATATAATCATAATAAATATCTATGGACTGAATGAAAGAGCCCCAAAATACATAAATCACACTTTGAAAGAGTTGAAAAGGCAAATAGATGACTTGACAGTCATAGTGGGAGACATTAATACACCACTTTCAATGAAAGATAGAATAATTGGAAAGAAACTCAACAAAGACGCAGAAGAGCTAAACCATAAAATCCACCAATTTGATCTTATAGACATCTACAGAGTACATCACTCAACAATAGCACAATATACATTCTTTTCCAATGTACACAGAACATTCTCCATGATAGAATATATGTTAGGCCATAAAACAAGCCTTAACAAATTTTAAATTGGAATATTACAAAGCATCTTATCAGATCATAATGCTGTCAAATTAGAAATCAATAATAAGGGAGCTCTGGTAGCATAGTGCCTAAGGCACTTGTCTGCTAACCAGAAGGCTGGAGGTTCAAACCCACCAGCTATTCCTTGGAAGGAAGATGAGACAATCTAGTTCCATAGTGATACTGCCTCGAAAACCCAAGGTGGGGTCGCTATGAGTCAGGTACAACTCGATGGCACATAACAACAACAACAACAATAAGAAGATCGATGGAAAAAGAGCAAACACATGGAAACTGAACAACACCCTCCTTAAGAAGGTGTGGGTAAGAAAAGAAATAAAAAATGAAATTGAAAAATTCCTTGAATCAAATGAGAATGAAAACACAACATATCAAAATCTTAGGGAAACAGCAAAAGCAGTGATCAGAGAACAATTTATAGCAATAAATGCACTCATCAAAAAAGAAGAATGAGCCAAAATCAACACTTTAAACCAACATCTCCAACAACTTGAAAAAGCTTGCAAGCAGCCATCTAGATTCAATGATGAGTCTCTCCTCATCCAGAGCAAAGAGTATTGAAGAAAACTAAACATGCAAGGAAACAATTAATCCAAGTGACTGGTACACCATGTGACCCTCAACCTATATGGCTATGAAACCAGAAGAACTAGATGATGCTCAGTTATCACTGTCAACCACTTGGAGGGGGATCTATGTAGGAGATCCTGCATAGAGTGGGAGAACAATGTAGAACAAAACTCAAAATCATTATTAAAAAAAAAAAGAAAAAAGGGAGCAGGTTTGCTGGTCTGATAGAGCCTGATGGAACCACAGAAGCTATGGACCCTAGCTGTCCTTCAGGTCTGGAATTAAACCCATTCTGAACCTGCTCCTTTGACTTCCAGCAAGCAAAATACAGGCAATCATTATGCATTTATAATAAGTGCAATGTGAAATATAAGAACAAAAAGGAATCCATAGCTGGAAAAAATAGCCTTGGTGATAGAAACACCATCAGGGCTTGCTTGATAGAATTTTGTATGACTGATGATTTACTAATTGCAAATATTTTTCTTTGACAATGAAACTCTACATGTGGAGCTAGTCAGATGGAACACAGAGAATCAAAATTGACTACCTCTGTGAAAAGAAATGGTAGAGTGGCTCAATATCATCAGTTGGAAAAAGGCCAGGGACTGACTGCAGAGTAGACTACCAAGTTCTTATATGTAAGTTCAAGTTTAAGTTGAAAAAAATGTTAAAGTCCACAAAGCCTAATAAGCTTGATTTTATCTGACCTGAATTAGAGAGCATCTCAAGAAAAGATCTGACACATCTAACACTAATGATGGGATGACTTGAAAGACATCATACACAAATAAAGCAAAATGCCATTAAAAAGACAGGAAAAAAGGAAAGAAAAAAGTGGATGTCAGAAGAGACTCTGGAATTTGCTCTTTAACATAGAGTAGCTAAAGGAGAAAGAAGAAATTATGAAGTTAAAGAGTTGAACAAAACTTCAAAGGGTGGCTCAAGAAGACAAAGTATTATAATGAAAGAAGTGGGAGAACAAAAAGAGAAGAATTCTCTTAGCATTTCACAGGCTGAAAAAAACTGAAGAAAAAAAATCAAGCCTCAAGTTGAAATATTAAAAAGTTATATGACAAGAAATTGAATAACACAGAAAAAAATCAAAAGAAAGTAGAGGTAATAGCCAATATTAAACCATTTCAGGAAGCAGCATATGACCAAAAACCAATAGTACAGAATGAAGGAGTACAAGGTACACTGAATATAATAACAAACAAGAAGACCTCATAATTATATGAAATATCAATTGAGTTGTTTCAACAAATGGATGCAATTCTATAACTGCTCACTCACCTATATCAAAAAATTTGGAAGATAGCTACCTGCCCATCTAACACAAAGAGATCCATATGCATGCTTGTCCACAGAATAGAATCCAATGGAACACAGAAATTATTTAACATTGTCATTATTATTACATGCAAGTAAAATTTTCCTGAAAATACTTTCATACTGTCAGAAGCGGTATAGCTATAGGAAACTGCAAGATATTTAAACCAAAATTCAGAAGAGGACATGGAATGAAGGATGTCATTGCTTATATCACATGGATCTTGCCTGAAAACAGAGAATACCAGCATATCTCTGTGTTCTCGACTATGCAAAGGCATTTGACTGTGTGGATCATAACAAATTATGTATAACATTGGGAAGAATAGGAATTCCAGAATACTTAATTGTGCCTGTGAGGAACCTGTACATAGACAAAGAGGTAGTCATTTGTATAGAGCAAGGAGATACTGCATGGTTTTAAATAAAAAGATGTATGTCATGATTGTATCCTTCCACAATATTTAATCAATTTATATGCTGAGCAAATATTCCAGGAAACTGGACTATATGAAGAAGGACATCAGAATTGGAGGAAGGTACATTGACAAACTATAATATACAGATGATATAACCTTGCTTGCTAAAACTAAACAGGACTTGGAGCACTCTCAGATGAAGATAAAATAATACACCTTTATGAATTACCTCTCTAACATAAAGAAAAAAAATTCTCACAACTGGACACTAACCAATATCATGATAAATGGAAAAAATGTTGAATTTGTCAAGGATTTCATTTAGTTGGATCCATACTCAACATCCACAGAAGGAGCAGTCAAGAAATCAAACAATATATTGCATTGAGCAAATCAAATATAAAAAGAGATTTTTAAAGTGTTAAAAAAAAAAAAAAAAAAGAAGTCATTTTGAGAACTAAAGTGAATCTGAATCAAGCCATGATGCTTTCAATCACCTCATATACATGTGAAAGCCGAACAATGAATAAGGAAGAACAAAGAAGAATTGATGCATTTGAAGTATGGTGTTAGAGAAGAATATAGAATATACTATAGAATATTTATAATTGGAACATGGAATGTACAAAGTATGAATCTAGGAAAACTGGAAGTTGTCAAAAATGAAATGGAATGCATAAAGATTGAGATAAAAAATGAAATGGAATGCATAAAGATTGACATAAAAAAATGAAATGGAATGCATAAAGATTGAGATCCTAGGCATTAGTGAGCTGAAATGGATGGGCTTTGGCGATTTCAAATCAGACAACCATATGATCTGCTATGCCAGGAATGACAATCTGAAGAGGAATGGTGTGGCATTCATCATCACAAAGGATGTTGCAAGCTCTGTCCTGAAATACAATGCTGTCAGTGACAGGATAATATCCATATAGCTACAAGGAAGACCAGTTAATACTACTATTATTCAAATTTACACACCAACCACCAAAGCCAAAGGTGAGGAAATTGAAGATTTTTACCAACTCTTGCAGTCTGAAATTGACCAAACATGCAATCAGGATGTGTTAATTATCACCGGTGACTGGAATGCAGAAGTTGGAAACAAAGAAGAATCACCAGTTGGAAAATTTGGACTTGGTGACAGAAATAACGCTGAGGATTACATGATAGAATTTTGTAAGACCAACGACTTATTCATTGCAAATACTTTTTTCAACAACACAGACGGCAGCTATACACATAGACTTCATGAGATGGAGTACACATGTATGGCAAGAGGCAAAGGAGAAGCTCAATATCTTCAGCCAAAACCAGGCCAGGAGCTGATTGTGGAACAGACCATCAACTGCTCATATGCAAGTTCAACTTGAAGTTGAAGACAA